>NC_084561.2:18036323-18336323 GCF_033978685.3 Nerophis lumbriciformis | reverse complement strand
TGTTTTTCAAGAGTTGGGCTTGGCCCCTTAGTTCCAGTGAAAGGAACTTTGAATGCTCCAGGATACCAAAACATTTTGGACAATTCCATGGGATGGCACTTCAAGTTCATATTTGAGTAAAGGCAGGTGGCCAAATGCTTTTGGCAATATAGTGTATGTGTGATTTGATAGTACAGTATCAAATAAATATTTTAAGATACAATTAATCTCAGATGTATTGAAATTCACATATCCCACTAATTTTAACTCCATTGGCCAAAAATATTCTGAAATATTCTTATAATTTAATTTGGCTAGTGATTTTATTATATACATTTCATTAGTAGATGCTACCATATCCCCATGACATCACAATTATGTATTACAAATATATCTCTCTATTTTATGCTGCTGCTGTCACATATACTGTACTATTGTACATGGTAATTGTTATATATTGTACAAATGATATTGACATAATATAATATATCAGTATATATAATATACTGTACATATATTATGTAAATATTACGTATATATGTTGTATTTTATATCGCTTTATTTAGTCTATTTATACCTGCATTGTCCTTTCCAGCCTTACACTTTCCATCATTGTAACTGAGCTACTGTGTGGAACAATTTCCCTTGTGCATCATTAAAGTTTGTCTAAGTCTAAGTCTAAGTCTATATTTAATTCTTATTTGTATATATTTCTTCTGTATTGTTAAAATGTTGGTAGAAAATACTTTTTCCATAGCTTGCATAGTTTTTATTGTGGCACAATTTATTTATTTTTTAATATATATATATATATATATATATATATATATATATATATATATATATATATATATATATATATATATATATATATATATATAATTTTTTTGGTTTTATCCATGGATGAATGGATTAAAAAAACTATGTGGCACAATAAAAAAAACTATGCAAGCTATAGATAAAGTATTTTCTACCAACATTTTAACAATACAGAAGAAATATATATAAATAAGAATTAAATGTATATGTTTATAAATAGGGGTGTCAAAGTTAATGCGATAACACATTAACTATAAGCTCCTTTAAAGGTGCAAATGTATTTAACGCGTGATTAATACGCATGTGTCATGACACCTTTTTTGACCTTCGGTACATTCCGCAGCGTGGGAAAACGTGATGGCAGGAAAAATAGTTCGCAGAAATTCAGAAAGAAAAAGGTACATTATGGAAATCCCAGGTCCAAAGCCATGGCAAGTCGTTCTCCTAACAAGAAAAGACAATTTTATCTTTGATCGCCGTGAGATGACATCATTGGAGTAAAAGAGTGCTGGCGTGCTTTGCTGCTTGCAGGACCAGCTTCACTTGCCTGTTTAGATTACAGTTGAGTGCTTTGAAAACATAAACTGTAGATTGTTGCACGAACTGCAAAAAAGCTCAGCAGAAAGGAAAGAGAGAAACAGGACGTCTTACAATTGTTTATTCAAGTCACAAAATGTCAAAACACCTCTTCTGGAACCAATCACAGACTTTTGGCTTCACAAATTGCTTGCATGTTCGAAATAAACTCAAACTCAACTCAACTCAACTCAACAATAATAGTGCTACACATCACATCAAAGCAATCACAATCACAATCAAAGCTGCTCACACGGTCACTAAGGTGGGCACTATGATTGACACATCAACTTAATGTGTATTATATTTATCCATGAGAGCATTTTGTTGTAAACTGTGAGGTGTGTCTGTTAAAATCATGGTTGTTTTTACAAATGATGACCGATGTGAAGAAGAGCATGTATTGTCTTTGTGTGATGATGTAAATGAGATGTGGTTGAACTTGTATTGTATATTAAGTACGTTGTAATGAAAGGGAATTTTATGACTTTTCTTAATTTGATTACATGTTATAGTATGATTTTATTGTTATAATTTTATTGCATGATTTTTGTATCCCTTTAATTTAGGTAGCCAGGGATTGCAGATGGAAATGAGCTATTTAGCTATAATCTGGTATAGAACATATCTGTCTTTGAGCTTAATGTTTCTGTGCATTGTCCCTTCAAATAAAGACTAAACTACTACTACATCCGGTCTACCTACACAACAAAATGAAACATGTCTCACATTACGATCGTGCTTTGTCAAAGATCTTTTGTAATGTAATCTCTGATTTTCTACCCAAATAAATGTTTTCTAGCAGATTGAAGTATTCTTTTATAACATGCTCTGGTCGATAGTTCACAATTACGTAATGTTTAGCAGGCTGAATATTACACTTTATTTACAAATAGAGACATTTAAAACATTGTCATGCCGTGATATGAACACCATTAACTCGTACAACATGTAAAGCACAGAATATCAGAAGGGTTTATTAAGGTAGAAATATCACAGATTACATTAGCAAACATCTTAAAAAAATCAAATTGAAACAATCCACATTTTGTGATGTTAATGCGTGAAACGTATCTAAGCATGGTGTAGCTCCTCCTCTGAATGCAAGTGCTCCGACAGCAGGAATACAAATTTTGTATTCCTACAAAATTAAAACATTCTGGCAAGACACCAATTCAGGTAATTGTTTCCATTAAGATTTTTTTAAAAAGCATGTTTAATAACATTTTATTAAAGCAAACTAATTGTCCAGTCAAGGTAGTGAAAACTTGAAAATGATCGTATATATATATACATATATATACATATATATATATATATATATATATATATATATATATATATATATATATATACAGTATATATATGTATTTTATGTATATATATGTGTATATAGTATATATATATATATATATATATATATATATATATATATATATATATATATATATATATATACAGGTAAAAGCCAGTAAATTAGAATATTTTGAAAAACTTGATTTATTTCAGTAATTGCATTCAAAAGGTGTAACTTGTACATTATATTTATTCATTGCACACAGACTGATGCATTAAAATTTTTATTTCATTTAATTTTGATGATTTGAAGTGGCAACAAATGAAAATCCAAAATTCCGTGTGTCACAAAATCAGAATATTACTTAAGGCTAATACAAAAAAGGGATTTTTAGAAATGTTGGCCAACTGAAAAGTATGAAAATGAAAAATATGAGCATGTACAATACTCAATACTTGGTTGGAGCTCCTTTTGCCTCAATTACTGCGTTAATGCGGCGTGGCATGGAGTCGATGAGTTTCTGGCACTGCTCAGGTGTTATGAGAGCCCAGGTTGCTCTGATAGTGGCCTTCAACTCTTCTGCGTTTTTGGGTCTGGCATTCTGCATCTTCCTTTTCACAATACCCCACAGATTTTCTATGGGGCTAAGGTCAGGGGAGTTGGCGGGCCAATTTAGAACAGAAATACCATGGTCTGTAAACCAGGCACGGGTAGATTTTGCGCTGTGTGCAGGCGCCAAGTCCTGTTGGAACTTGAAATCTCCATCTCCATAGAGCAGGTCAGCAGCAGGAAGCATGAAGTGCTCTAAAACTTGCTGGTAGACGGCTGCGTTGATCCTGGATCTCAGGAAACAGAGTGGACCGACACCAGCAGATGACATGGCACCCCAAACCATCACTGATGGTGGAAACTTTACACTAGACTTCAGGCAACGTGGATCCTGTGCCTCTCCTGTCTTCCTCCAGACTCTGGGACCTCGATTTCCAAAGGAAATGCAAAATTTGCATGGTTGGGTGATGGTTTGGGGTGTATACATATATATACACATATATACATATATATATATATATATATATATATATATATATATATATATATATATACATACACACATATATATATATATATATGTATGTATATATATATATATATATATATATATATATATAAAAATCGCGATTCATTTTGAGTTAACTATGAACAAAGTGTGATTAATCACGATTAAATAACAGTTTGAACACCCTTACTTATAAATCATCCAAATACAACTCCAATGCAAATGTGGCCATGCTAAAAATGTGAATGCAAAACTGCTTTCAAGTCCTACTTTTTTTCAGGCGCTAATATCTCCTCCTTCCTGGTACAGCATCCATCCATCCATCCATTTTCTACCGCTTGTCCCTTTCGGAGTTGCGGGGGGGGGTGCTGGAGCCTACCTCAGCTGCATTCAGGCGGAAGGCGGGACAGCAGTTAAAGCAATTTTGATACAAAATAGCTCGCAAATCAACAACTCCCAACTTGTAATCCATTGTCATCATTCACTTTAAAGAGCTATTCAAAAGCTATTCTAAATGTCACATCCCTAATAGATGGTTTTGTGAACAGAGACTGAAAAGACACTTTTCCAATGCCCTGTGTGGCCGACTTGAGGACTGACTTCATCACTACTCCAATTACCAAACGTCTCTTAAAAAACATTTTAACCATTAAGATAATTGTTTTTAGTTTTATGTCCAAGTTGTTTATATAACATAAAAACAGAGGCAATAATTTCATGAGCAACTGCTCAGGGTATCATTGTGGGGGGAAACTGTGCGCAGTGCTGATTTACCTGTCAGGTTAGGACGGGGGTCAGCAACCCGCGGCTCTAGAGTCGCATGCGGGTCTTAAGCGCCGCCCGAGTGGCTCCCTGGACCTCTTTCCAGAGATGTGTAAGAATGGAAAAAGATGAAGAAAAAATATATTTTTTCTTTTAATATATTTTCTGTAGGAGGACAAACATGACACAAACCTTCCTAATTGATAGAAATCCCACTGTTTGTATTAAACATGCTTCACTGATGACAGTATTTGGCGAGCACCGTTCTGTCCTACTAATTTCAGCGGTCCTTGAACTCACCATAGTTTGTTTACATGTACAACTTTCTCCGATGCTGCCACAGAAAGACATGTTTTATGCCACACCTTTGTCTCATTTTGTCCACCAAACGTTTCATACTGTGCGTGAATCCACAAAGGTAAGCTTTGTTGATGTTACTGACTTGTTGGAGTGCTTATTAGGCATATTTGGTCAGTGCATGACTGCAAGCTAATCGATGCTAACATGCTATTTAGGCTAGCTGTATGTACATATTGCATCATTATGCCTCGTTTGTAGGTATATTTGAGCTCATTTAATTTCCTTTACTTACGTCCTCACTGTATTTAATTTATATGTGCATGTCTCATGACACATTATCTGTTATGTAATATTGACTGCATGTCTGATAGTTGTTTGTGTGCCATGTTGTTCCAGACCACAGCAAACATTACCCAGCTTGCAAAGATTGTAATAAAACCATTAGAAGACGACAGCCTGCCGTTTCCTTTAACTTGGATATAAACATCTATACCTTTGGCCATTCTGAGCCATTAATTTCCAGGAGTTATCTCATCCTGTGAGAAGCCTCCATTTTACTAATGATTTCCAAAAATGCAAAAATGTGTAGAATAAAAAATAAAATACAACATTTCTGTCAATGAAGATTTGTGTCAGCCTTTGATAGTAGGTTAATATAGACACTTACAGTACATCATGTGTTGCTTTCATTATAACACTTATATAAGGCTTCTAATATTTTGCGGCTCCAGACAGATTTGATTTTTTTTGGTCCAATACGGCTCTTTAACATTTCGGGTTGCCGACCCCTGAGTTAGGAAGATTTGCGTCAGCCTTTGATAGTAGGCTAATATAGCTAATATAGACACTTACATCACGTGTTGCTTTCATTATAACACTTATATAAAGCTTCTAATATTTTGCGGCTCCAGACAGATTTTATTTATTTTTTTGGTCCAATACGGCTCTTTAACATTTTGGGTTGCCGACCCCTGGGTTAGGAAGATTTGCGTCAGCCTTTGATAGTAGGCTAATATAGCTAATATAGACACTTATATCATGTGTTGCTTTCATTATAACACTTATATAAGGCTTCTAATATTTTGCGGCTCCAGACAGATTTTATATATATTTTTTGGTCCAATACGGCTCTTTAACATTTTGGGTTGCCGACCCCTGGGTTAGGAAGATTTGCGTCAGCCTTTGATAGTAGGCTAATATAGCTAATATAGACACTTACATCATGGGTTGCTTTCATTATAACACTTATATAAGGCTTCTAATATTTTGCGGCTCCAGACAGATTTTATATATATTTTTTGGTCCAATACGGCTCTTTACCATTTTGGGTTGCCAAATGTTAGAATAATTGTATCTAAGTTATCACAAAACTTTGTGTTTCAATGATTTCCCGGCGAGCAGACAAAAGCTGTCCTCAATCCTACCAAGCAGAAGGCTTGTAAAACTCCACTGTGTAGGATGGGAAGCAACATGAAGGTGTTCTGTTTCTTTCATGTATTGTAATCAAAAGAAAGATATTGTCTTGACCCGAGATCTACAAAGCGAAGAGGAAGCAGGACCTGACTCCCCTCCAGGGACCGCTTCTTTGAACTGTTTTTTATCAAAGTCAATGGCTGTTATCGACCCCCGTCCCTTAGAAACAGCTGTTGCCAAGTAATCAGGGAAAGTCCAAATAAAAGAGGAGGCGTACAATTTTTCACCAGAGCGTGTTGGTGAGACTGTACTCTTAGTCTAGACGTCTCTTCTCAATTGAGCCAAATTTAATTCTGTCTCTGTTTAATTCCTTGTTTCTTGTCTTGTTTAATAGATGTCATCATTGTTTGAACCTGACACCAACCCCTGGGTTATGATATGTGTGCCGTAGGGGCATCCACTACTGGCGGGATAGGGGCACCCCACAAACAGCTCTCAAAGAGGGTGTCTTGCACAGGGTGCCGTTGAAGCTAGAACCGTCACTGACAGTATTTCCAAGTTTATGATAGCTGGAATGTACGAATACTTGGAAATTGAATCAATAATTCCAGCTTTGCAAGGACTGTCTAGATACGTCTGTTTTTTCCCCCCCACTAGACAAATCAAGTCCATTAAAAAAAAAAAAAAAGTACCCTTTCCAAGATGCCAGCAGATTTTAAATGTAGTTAATTACATTACTTTAATACATTTGATATATTTAATTACGTTTGCTGGAGAACTAAAGAAATAACGGTTGTGAAGACCTACTTCAAAATATTTTTGCTGACAACATGGCCTATTATGTTGCCCTCGTGTCATGTGTTTTTTGTTTTCAAGGCTACATTAAGTAGGAAATGTCATTAAATTCATGTGGGTCACATCGTGTAGCCAGACTGACCTTTTTGCCGCTCGCCGTGCAGGCGTGCGTGCATGTGGCGTGTCTCCGCTTTGAGTCATCTTGCACAGGAAACTTGACGTGGGTGAAGGGTCAACAACAGCGTCAGGTGGCATAACGTAAGCATGAGTCAGCAGTGCAAGCAAATGTTGAAATAGAAACCCGTATTTCATTAGTTATGCACGTTGGCTCCAGCACAAAAAGCTGCAGGACAGAAATATTAGTAAGTCATTTTACTGAGCAGAATCCATTTTTCCTGCATGCAAGGGAATACAAACATCTTTATATTTAGAGGGAAAGCGACTCACACTTCTGTGTTAATGTTTTCAAAACATATTTTCACATTAGTCCCTTCTTTAGTTCTGCTAATTCATCTAATGTAACTTTATTATTGAGAAATATAATAAATACATAATAATAAAACATGTTTGTATACTCTAGCCTTTAAATAGACCCCCCTTTTAGACCAGTTGATCTGCCGTTTCTTTTCTGCTCTGCCACCCTCTCCTTCGTGGAGAGGGGGGGTGCACAGATTCGGTGACCACAGATGAGACGCTGGCTGTCCAAAGTCGGGACCTAGGGTGGACCACTCATCTGTGCATCAGTTGGGGACGTCTCTGCGCTGCTGACCTGTCTCCGCTCAAGATGATCTCCTGCTGGACCCACTATGCACTGGACAGTCACACTATTATGTTAGATCCACTATGGACTGGACTCTCACTATTATGTTAGATCCACTATGGACGGGACTCTCATACTATTATGTTAGATCCACTATGGACTGGACTCTCACTACTTAGTTAGATCCACTATGGACTGGACTCTCACTATTATGTTAGATCCACTATGGACTGGACTCTCACACTATTATGTTAGATCCACTATGGACTGGACTCTCACTATTATGTTAGATCCACTATGGCCTCGACTCTCACAATATTATGCTAGATCCACTATGGACTGGACTCTCACACTATTATGTTAGATCCATTATGGACTGGACTCTCACACTATTATGTTAGATCCACTATGGACTGGACTCTCACTATTATGTTAGATCCACTATGGACTGGACTCTCACACTATTATGTTAGATCCACTATGGACTGGACTCTCACTATTATGTTAGATCCACTATGGCCTCGACTCTCACAATATTATGCTAGATCCACTATGGACTGGACTCTCACACTATTATGTTAGATCCATTATGGACTGGACTCTCACACTATTATGTTAGATCCACTATGGACTGGACTCTCACTATTATGTTAGATCCACTATGGACTGGACTCTCACACTATTATGTTAGATCCACTATGGACTGGACTCTCACTATTATGTTAGATCCACTATGGCCTCGACTCTCACAATATTATGCTAGATCCACTATGGACTGGACTCTCACACTATTATGTTAGATCCACTATGGACTGGACTCTCACTATTATGTTAGATCCACTATGGACGGGACTCTCATACTATTATGTTAGATCCACTATGGACTGGACTCTCACTACTTAGTTAGATCCACTATGGACTGGACTCTCACTATTATGTTAGATCCACTATGGACTGGACTCTCACACTATTATGTTAGATCCACTATGGACTGGACTCTCACTATTATGTTAGATCCACTATGGCCTCGACTCTCACAATATTATGCTAGATCCACTATGGACTGGACTCTCACACTATTATGTTAGATCCACTATTGACTGGACTCTCACTATTATGTTAGATCCACTATGGACTGGACTCTCACTACTTAGTTAGATCCACTATGGACTGGACTCTCACTATTATGTTAGATCCACTATGGACTGGACTCTCACACTATTATGTTAGATCCACTATGGACTGGACTCTCACTATTATGTTAGATCCACTATGGCCTCGACTCTCACAATATTATGCTAGATCCACTATGGACTGGACTCTCACACTATTATGTTAGATCCATTATGGACTGGACTCTCACACTATTATGTTAGATCCACTATGGACTGGACTCTCACTATTATGTTAGATCCACTATGGACTGGACTCTCACACTATTATGTTAGATCCACTATGGACTGGACTCTCACTATTATGTTAGATCCACTATGGCCTCGACTCTCACAATATTGTGCTAGATCCACTATGGACTGGACTCTCACACTATTATGTTAGATCCATTATGGACTGGACTCTCACACTATTATGTTAGATCCACTATGGACTGGACTCTCACTATTATGTTAGATCCACTATGGACTGGACTCTCACACTATTATGTTAGATCCACTATGGACTGGACTCTCACTATTATGTTAGATCCACTATGGCCTCGACTCTCACAATATTATGCTAGATCCACTATGGACTGGACTCTCACACTATTATGTTAGATCCACTATGGACTGGACTCTCACACTATTATGTTAGATCCACTATGGACTGGACTCTCACTATTATGTTAGATCCACTATGGACTGGACTCTCACACTATTATGTTAGATCCACTATGGACTGGACTCTCACTATTATGTTAGATCCACTATGGCCTCGACTCTCACAATATTATGCTAGATCCACTATGGACTGGACTCTCACACTATTATGTTAGATCCACTATGGATTGGACTCTCACACTATTATGTTAGATCCACTATGGACTGGACTCTCACACTATTATGTTAGATCCACTATGGACTAGACTCTCACTATTATGTTAGATCCACTATGGACTGGACACTCACACTATTATGTTAGATTCGATATTAACTTAACTCTCACACTATTATGTTAGATCCACAATGAACTGGACTCTCACACTATTATGTTATATCCACTATGGACTGGACTCTCACACTATTATATTAGATCCACTATGGACTGGACTCTCACTATTATGTTAGATCCACTATGAACTGGACTCTCACACTATTATGTTAGATCCACTATGGACTGGACTCTCACACTATTATGTTAGATCCACTATGGACTGGACTCTCACACTATTATGTTAGATCCACTAGACTCTCACTATTATGTTAGATCCACTATGGACTGGACTCTCACACTATTATGTTAGATTCGATATTAACTTAACACTCACATTATTATGTTAGATCCACTATGAACTGGACTCTCACACTATTATGTTAGATCCACTATGGACTGGACTCTCACTATTATGTTAGATCCACTATGGACTGGACTCTCACAATATTATGCTAGATCCACTCAACGTCCATTGCACCGGTCCCCTCCAAGGTTTCTCATTGTCATCCCATTGGTTTGAGTTTTCTCTTGCCCTGATGTGGGATCTGAACCGAGGATGTCGTTGTGACTTGCGCAGCCCTTTGAGACACTCGTGATTTAGGGCTATATAAATAAACATTGATTGATTGATATAAATACTAGGGATGTCCGATAATATCGGACTGCCAATAATATCGGCCGATAAATGCTTTAAAATGTAATATCGGAAATTATCGGTATCGGTTTCAAAAAGTAAAATTGATGACTTTCTAAAACGCCGCTGTGTACACGGACGTAGGGAGAAGTACAGAGCGCCAATAAACCTTAAAGGCACTGCCTTTGCGTGCCGACTCAGTCACATAATATCTACGGCTTTTCACACACACAAGTGAATGCCATGCATACTTGGTCAACAGCCATACAGGTCACACTGAGGGTGGCCGTATAAACAACTTTAACACTGTTACAAATATGCGCCACACTGTGAACCCACACCAAACAAGAATGACAAACACATTTCGGGAGAACAACCGCACCGTAACACAACATAAACACAACAGAACAAATACCCAGAACCCCTTGCAGCACTAACTCTTCCGGGACGCTACAATATACACCCCCCCGCTACCCCTTTACTTCTTTTTTGTAAAGTAAATTTGTACAGCCGATATGGGCATCTACATCAACAATATGATTTGCCGGAGAAGCTGGACAGGGCAAAAAAAATTTAAATAAATAAAAAACAACTTGCCACAAAAATACAAGAAAACATGTTAGCCAAAAGTTTACAAGGCTAATGCATAACACAAACCACTAAAACAATTAAGGTATGCTGTAAACGTACTATCTGCAAAATATTTCATTTAGACAGAATAACATCGTATATTTTAGAGTGTTTGCATACTTGTGACAATACAGTATTTGCAAATGCATTTTACAATTTGTCATTATTTTCACAGTAAAGTCATGTGTTTTCTACATATTATAACCACAGTCATTTAGGTTATCTACTGTTTCTTGGTTTGCAGGAGTTTACTGCATTTACTACTGCGAAACTAATTTAGATTTTACGGTGTTTTACTGTTGCTATTTAACAATGGCTTGTTAATTTTTTGCAGTGCATTTAACTAACGACATCCTTTTTTTGCATTGTTGTTGACCAATCTGTCTCCTAAAGTTGGACCCTACATTAACACAATAAGTGCAATTTCTTGCGATTCACAATGTGACCAAGTATTGCTGGTTTTTAAAAGTAGAAGTTTTATTGGGTGATAAGAAAAGTGCTGTGCAGGGAGACTTGAGCGGAGTTGTTGACGTCACTTCTGCTGTCGCTGTCCTCACGCGTGTCTCTTGAAGTCTTATTTTGAGTAGTGAGCAAATGGAGATCCTTCACTCAGTTTGTCCTGGAAAGATTTCTGTGTGTTTAAAGAGCTCATTCAAAGAACGTTCTGAACATACAATGTACATGTAAAGCAGGAATATATTTAGTAATTTTTGTTTAAAGCCATGGCAAATAACAGGCCAGCTGATAACCGCCATTCATTTGACACTAATTCACCATTATTGCAATATAGAAATCATGTGATTTGAACACATTAGCACTTTGACACTAAAAGGTGTGCTGTCATTTATTAAACCTGCCTCTTATCTGCTAATCATCACCTACTGTACTCACCTTGCAAAGTCAGTGTTTGCTGCCCGTATGACAGACACGGGAAACTAGCGGGCCATGGAGCCGGATACCCCCCTTGCTTCTGATTCATCCAGCCCTATGGTTATTTGCCAATTATAAAAGAGATACAGCTAAAAATGACGGCGGCATACCAGCAGGGGAAGAAATTAGTGCCTGAGTCGTAAAATTAAATATGCTGGCTCGATTCTTAATTTCAGTTAGTGTAATAATTAACCCCTGGTGCACTGTAGAGATTATGGTACAAAACACAAAACCAGTGAAGTTGGCACGTTGTGTAAATGGTAAATAAAAACAGATTACAATGATTTGCAAATCCTTTTCAACCTATATTCAATTGAATAAACTGCAAAGACAAGATACTTAACGTTCGAACAGGTAAACTTTGTTATTTTTTGCAAATATTAGCTAATTTGGAATTTGATGCTTGCAACACGTTTCAAAAAAGCTGGCACAAGTGGCAAAAAATGTCATGTCTGTGTAATCATGTTTTGTTTTGTTTAGTTATTGGACTCTTTAGTTTCTGGCTTTTCACTCCCTTGTCTTGTTTCCATGGTTACCCATTAGTTTCACCTGTTCCACGTTTGGACTCATTGTGCACTCTTGTTTGTCACCATAGCAACCCATTAGTTTTCACCTGCCCTCACGACTCACGCACCTGTCTTTAATCATGTCACTATTATTTAAACCCATTGTTGCCAGGAAGTCTCCCTGGCGACATCATACCCCTGACTCTATGCTTCACACTTTGTTTACCTCTGCGCACTTCATGCCATGTCCAAGTAAGTTGTTTCTATTCATGCCACAGTTAGCGACTTTTGTTCATGTCCTTAGTTTTTTTTGCCCACGTGCAAGTATTTGTTTTCATGGCCAAGTTGTTTTACCTCCGCTGTGAGCGCCTTTTGTTTATACCTTTTTGTATTTTTTTGAGTTAGAATTAAAATGTATTCACCTTCACGCCATGTCTGGTCCAAATCATTTGCACCATGGGAGAACAAACCACGCCATAGTCCAAGTCTTGACAAAAAAGACTGAGAAAGTCGAGGAATGCTCATCAAACAAGTATTTGGAACATTCCACAGGTGAACAGGCTAATTGGGAACAGGTGGGTGCCATGATTGGGTGTAGAAGCAGCTTCCATGAAATGCTCAGTCATTCACAAACAAGGATGGGGCGACGGTCACCACTTTGTGAACAAATGCGTGAGCAAATTGTCGAACCAGTTTTCTATTTTATGTCACAAACTAGACAAAGCTGAGCTTTTAGACCAGTGGTTCTTAACCTGGGTTCGATCGAACCCTAGGGGATTGGTGAGTCGGCCTCAGGGGTTCGGTGGAGCCTCCGCCGCAGAGGTCGAGACACACCCGACTCATCGTGTAAATAAAATCTTCTCCCTATCGGCGTATTATGGATACGGCAACAGCAGAAGTCACACTGATTTTCAGGTGTGTAATTTGTTGTGAGTTCATGCACTGTGTTGGTTTTGTTCTTTGAACGAGGTGATGTTCATGCACGGTTCTTTTTGTGCACCAGTTAAAAAAACATAACTTTGTCTTGAATTTGAAAAAAAAAAAAAAAAAACATTTTATTTTTCACTAAAGAAGGTGAATGCGCATATGAAACTGGTGGGGTTCGGTACCTCCAACAAGGTTAAAAACCACTGTTTTAGATGGAGACCAGGGGCCGTATTTATCAAGCGTCTTAGAATTACTCCTAAGAAGTCTGCTAAGAGTTGACTTATGAGTAAAAAAATTATTCGCTGAAAGCTGCACTTAAAAGTTAGTTATCAAGCGTCTTACTCACACTTTCAGCGAAGTGTAGGACTGAATCTTAAGTGTCACACTCAGAGCTGAATTACGATATTACTATGTGCCGTAAACGGAATTTTAGGTGACGTCATTTCTGTGTCCATAGAAATGACCAATCACGGAAGGGAATCCCTTGTCTAAGAATAAAGAAATATCTTAGAAATATTTAAGTGGACAATGGGAGTGTATATTTTGACAATAAACTACAAAATAATACAAAACAAACAAACAATATTGGCAATGAATCAAACATAAATGTTTCCTTTTCTTTCCAATTCATTAATTAGGCAACTAATTTGAAACTGGTGTGGGTGGCTCTATATATACTAGCCCACTGCAGCCACATGCAGAAATCAACATGGAATCGAAAAGAAAACCAAACTGGCGAGAGGAGGAAACATTGTTGTTAGTAGAGCTTCCGCTCCCTCAACGTTTGGGCACGTCTCTCTCGCCTCAGTGCCATCCCCCGCTGGCAACTCCTAACCACTTAGGACACCTCTGAAGGTCTCTTAAATATCATGGAGAGTAGGAGTGATTCTTAGACTTAGGAAAGTTGATAAATAGCTTTTATTCTTAAGTTTGAGAGTAGGACTAAATTTCGCAAATTCTCAGGACTTAAGTGTAAAATGGCACTCTAAGACGCTTGATAAATACGGCCCGAGGTGCATATTTGGTGTGTTAAAATGCGAAGTTGTAACGACAAGCATGTATATTCACAGACAGTCCCATTATAAGGTGTTTATGGGCAATGGGCAAACAGGTGGCGCCAAATTAATTTGAAAAACACAGGTAAATGGAAGTATATTCACGGTACTGTTTTTTAAAGAATTTAAAATTTTGAAACCTCCAAGTTAGGGTTGTACGGTATACCGGTATTAGTACAGTACCGCGATACTAATGAATCATTTTCGGTACTATATCGTCTCTGAAAAGTACCCCCCCACCCCACGCCCGCGTGGAAGTCACGTCGTGTCTTTGCCGGTTTACGAGCAGAGGAGCATGTTCGGCGGCACACAATCACGGAGTACTTACAAACAAACAATGTGTGTAGACAGAAAAAGGAGAACGGACGCATTTTGGCTTAAAAACTAAAGATAAAGGTGAAGTTATAACACTGAAACGCCCAGCGGAAGAGGCGCTTTAAGACAGGGGTCCCCAAACTACGGCCCGCCAGCGTCCAAAATCCGGCCTGCGGAAAGTCCCAAGTTTAAAAAAAATTAAAGTTTTTATTTGTATTTGTATTTTTTTAAATAATTTTTTAAAATCTGTCCTTTCTAATGCATTTTCTACCGCTTGTTACTCTCGGTGTCTCCTAGCCGCTCAGGCAGAGGCGTCACTAGCTTTTAAGGACAGGGGGGGCTTAGCCCCCAGGAGATGCACAGGATGCGAGCAATCGTTACGCGCAAGCACAAAACTTCACAAACGGCAAACAAAGACTTAGAAATTATTCATTGTTATTATTATTATTTTTTTTAAATGCACGGGACGAAATGAAATGCTCCCCGGGACGACGGCTTTTAACCATTTTTTTTCTTTTTCTTTTTATGTATTTATTCATTTTACATTTTATATTAAATGTCTTGGTTTTTCCTCCCTCTGAAAATCCTATGAAATGTTTAACAAGCCATCCTATAATAATACAACAGCTATTAATGTAACAATACAATAAAACAAATATATTTAATGATGTTTTTTTCCATTATTTTAACAATAGGCTAATGTACATTACTTTATATAGATTCTACAAGAAAGACAAAACTTAAACACTAAATTATTTACAATTGCACACACAAGGTTTCGTGCAGCTTCACTCATTGTAAAGGAAGATAATGTGCTTCGTACACCTGCAGGACCGCAAGCAAGGTCCCAGAGAAAATGCGGACTGGAATTTGAGTGATGTGGGCATTTTCTATATGAACAAGTGGAATGGATTGGATACCGACGCACTAAAGGGGCTCTCTACCTTACGCTACGAGGTGAGGGGAAACTGAGTGAATAATAACAGGTTATATGATTATCTATTTAAACTCATATTCAGGCCACTTTATAATGACTATGTCGGCATGTATTTGTAAAAAAAACAAAAAAAACACCAAATTATTTAGGGGGGCCTAAGAATATTTTAGGGGGGCTTGAGCCCCCCTAAAATAGGCCTAACAACGCCAATGCGCTCAGGCAAATCATATTGTCTAAAAATGCATTTTCCCATCGATAACGTGACATCATCAAGCTCGGAATATATATATATGAAATACATATATATTAATATACAGCCCGCCCCCCCCAAAACATTTTTTTAACCCAATGCGGCCCCCGAGTCAAAATGTTTGGGGGCCCCATTGATCTTGTTTAATTGGAAGCTGGCTCGCCCCCCATCACACGGCCGTTGGATTAGAGAGGTTCTCTACAATCTAAAACTGGAAAAACTTAGGTTTTCGCTAAAGGGCTCGGTTCAAGCATTTGAAAGCTCATGGAGCCCTTTTTTGCTGTATGTCAACTCTCTTGACCTATGCCCAGACGCAGATGAGGAATAATCTCCCTTTTATTTATTAGTATTATTTTATTCTATTTTTTATTTTATTATATATTATTATTATTATTATTAATTCTTATTTTATTATTATATATATATATATATATATATATATATTTTTTTTTTTTTTTAAATATATATATCTGTCTGTCTCTGGCCGCGTATGTGTGTGTGTGTGTGTGTGTGTGAGAGAATGTGTCTGACTTTGTCGTCTTACTTGTTACACAATTGCGCCATTTGTCCCTCGTTAGTGGGACCTGAGTGGGGTGGGAGGGTGGGTGGGTGGTTTGGGTTTTAAGGGAAAGGGTGCGAATCATTTACTGCCTTTAAAATTGTACTGTTTTGACTTGTACTTTTTTCTGTCTGTTTGAAAATGCCAATAAAAAAAGTTGGAAAAAAAAAAAAAATGTTTGGGGGCCCCTGCTTTAAGACATGGCTAGCTCGCTAGCGGCTAACGTCCATCCGCCGTCGGCAGTGTTTTAGCTACTTCTAAATCACTAATCCTGGTCTCCATGGCGACAAGTAAAGTACGTTTCTTACAAGTATCATCCCTGCAGGACGAGGAATAGCTAAACATGCTTCACTACACACCCTAGCTCACCGGTGTCACAATGTAAACAAACGCCATTGGTGGATCTACACCTAACATCCACTGTAATGATATCAAGTACAAGCACGTATAGAGTCGATAATACTATGATTACGTCGATATTTTTTGCCATCACAAAATCTTCTTTTGTTTTTTTAAAATGTATATTATGTTTATAAACTCAGGAATTATGTCCCTGGACACAAACTTGTGGTATCATCCAAAAGTAATGTAAAGTATCAAAGAAGAGAAGAATAAGTGATTATTACATTTTAACAGAAGTGTAGATAGAACATGTTAAAAGAGAAAGTAAGCAGATATTAACAGTAAATGAACAAGTAGATTAATAATACATTTTCTACCACTTGTCCTTAATAATGTTGACAAAATAATAGAATGATAAATGACACAATATGTTACTGCATATGTCAGCAGACTAAATTAGGAGCCTTTGTTTGTTTACTTACAAGACAAGTTGTCTAGTATGTTCACTATTTTATTTAAGAGTTTTACTGCAATAAGAAACATGTTTAATGCACCCTAAGATTTTTTGTTAAAATAAAGCCAATAATGCAATTTTTTGTGGTACCCTTTATTTAGAAAAGTACCAAAATAATTTTAGTACCGGTACCAAAATATTGGTATCGTTACGACACTACTACAAGTAACAAGCTACACAAGTGTTGTGCAGGAGCAATACTGTAGTTGTTTTTTTTCTCAGTTATCTTTAATGCACGGAAATTGACTTTACTTGCACTGTTCTGAAAAGAAAACATGATTAAAAATGTATGTATTAATTTTACCCCCAAAATAAGTTCACAGTCCTTGCTGTCTGTATTGTAACGTGTTGCCTGGCCATTGGTGAGGGCCGGTGACATTTGCCAATGTGTTTATTATAGTGTTTGCAGAGCGGCGTACAATCGCACCATCATACTGAGTGGAAATGATAAACGTTTACTCATGAGGAAAAACAGCTTAACCGTGGCACACGTCCCTTTGAATTTTTT
This sequence comes from Nerophis lumbriciformis, assembly GCF_033978685.3. Lineage (NCBI taxonomy): Eukaryota > Metazoa > Chordata > Actinopteri > Syngnathiformes > Syngnathidae > Nerophis > Nerophis lumbriciformis. Next base: position 18,318,307 of record NC_084561.2, on the reverse strand, counting down.
CAGACACAACTATCCAGTCAGCTTTCCTGTTGACGTAAAAGAGTAAGCAAAAAAACCACAGAGGGAGGAAGAGGTGACGGAGGCAATGTTTTCAATGGCAGCCTTCATTCAGTGCTGACTGTTCGAATCCCCTGTGGAGCGTTTCTCTTTTACAACCCACACCTGTCGTTCATATTTAGTAGAGCAGTCTTTTTCAACCTTTTTTGAGCCAAGGCACATTTTTTTCATTGAAAAAATCTTGAGGCACACCACTAGCAGAAAACATAAAAAAATGAAACTCAGCAGCCGATATTGACAGTAAAAAGTCGTCTATAGGCATCACGATAGCTCGTCTCTAAATAGGTGTACTGTCACGTGACTTATTTGGAGGTTTTTTTGGTGTTTTCCTGTGTGTAGTGTTTTAGTTCTTGTCTTGCGCTCCTATTTTGTTGTTGATTGTCATGTCATGTACGGATGTACTTTGTGGACGCCGTCTGCTGCTCCACACGCTGTAAGTCTTTGCTGTCGTCCAGCATTCTGTTTTTGTTTACTTTGCAGCCAATTCAGTTTTAGTTTCGTTTTGCATACATCCCTAAGCTTCAATGCCTTTTCTTAGCGGCACTCGCCTTTTGTTTATTTTTGGTTTAAGCATCAGATACCTTTTTACCTGCACGCTGCCTCCCGCTGTCGTCTGCATATTGTGATCACGACAAACAATGTTCCCGACATCCACAAAGCAATTAGCTACCTGCTGCCACCTACTGATATGGAGTATTACACTGTAACTCTGCCGAGCTCTAGACAGCACAGACACTCAACAACGGCACATTATTTGTGGATTATATCTACTGGTTTGCAAAAAAATATTTTTATCCCAATTAGGGTCCTCCGAGGTCAAAGCTACAAACAATGGGAGACCGGGCTTTCTGCTCCGCCGCTCCCAGTCTGTGGAACGCTCTCCCTGACCACCTGAGAGCACCCCAGACTGTGGATGCTTTTAAAAAAGGCTTAAAAACCCTTCTTTTTAAAAAAAGCCTTTTATTTAGATATATGCATACTAGTTCTAGCTATTAGGCTGTTCTAGTTTTTATTTTATTTGTATTATCTTTTTATTTTGTTAATACACTGTAGCACTTTGAGGTTGTTACTAAATGTAAAGTGCTTTTTCCAAATAAAATCTATTATTATTATTATTAGGTGAAATGACATCATCCTCCACAGCACATCAGACTGTATCTCACGGTACACTAGTGTGCCACGGCATAGTGGTTGAAAAACACTGTAGTAGACCACCATGACCAAGTGATCACACAATGACACACTTTTTCTCCAACAGTCCAAAAACAAGGGACGTTTTCTGAAAAATAAGGGAAATGATGGCCTTTCCACGTATTATAGAGCAGATTGGAAGGGTGTGGGTTGCCTGTATTGTCCTTGCTGTGCTGCGGATTTTTTAAAGAAAGTTAAGATATTTGTGGGAAACTATTTAAATGGAAGGGGGCCAGGGAAAGAGGGGCAAAATATGAATGTTTCCTGAGGAAAACTGTAGTATTGACAGTAGAGATGTTCGATAATATCGGCCTGACGATATTATCAGCCGATAAATGCTTTAAAATGTAATATCGGAAATTATCGGCATCGGTTTCAAAAAGTAAAATTAATGACTTATTAAAACGCTGCTGTACGGAGCAGTACACGGACGTAGGGATAAGTAAAGAGCAGTTGCGTCTCCCAGTCAGCAGCCCCTCCCCACTCCCCTCTCCCACACACACAACACAGGAGTTGCAGCACGACTGCAGCATGAGAGGTTTACTGGCGACGCTTGATGACCTACTCAAACCGCCGCAAGCATAACAACAAGAGTGTGTTGTTGCCGGTGCTGTAGTCGTGGCTAACAAGCCAGCAAGCTCGGTGACTGACTAACGACACCATGTCTATGGTTTGTTATTATTTTAAAGTGTCTCTGACGGATAAAAAACTGGCAATTTGCAATGACTGCAAAAAGTTGGTTATGCGAGTAGGAACTAAGATGAGCATTTTGATCTCCCACCTCCTCAAGAATCATAAGGAGATACACCATGAATACAAGCGGAAGATGGATGAAAAGCAAACACCGAAAAAAAGTAGTACCACCCAGTCTTGCACTAAATGAGGACTATGTTATTGTTTACTTTATTACACTAGTATACTCTGGACTGAAGCTTGTGTGCCTTCATTGTTTTTGTAGCTGTTGTTTTGAGGCATGTTTAAAAAAAAAAAAGCACTTTGTGAAAGTCAAAGTATAGTATTTCCCATAGTTGTAGTAGGTATCAGGATTATCTCAGGGAGAGCATGTCCTAAATTCCAAGCTGCTGTTTTGAGGCATGTTAAAAATAATAATGCACTTTGTGACTTCAATAATAAATATGGCAGCGCCATGTTGGCACTTTTTTCCATAACTTGAGTTGATTTATTTTGGAAAACCTTGTTACATTGTTTAATGCATCCAGCGGGGCATCACAACAAAATTAGGCATAATAATGTGTTAATTCCACGACTGTATATATCGGTAGCGGTTGATATCGGAATCGGTAATTAAGAGTTGGACAATATCGGAATATCGGCAAAAAAGCCATTATCGGACATCTCTAGTTAGTTTATTTGCTAAGTCGCTAACATAAGTGAACAACATAAACAGATTAGATCAGTGATAAAGTCGCTACAAGAAGAAATAAAGTTTCTAAAGCAAATTGGTGTATGTGTAAATAAAGCTGCAGTCATTCACCAATCGCCAAATGCAGTCACTGTCCAAAGCATTGCATTACTCAGGGGTCGAGAAGTCGGCACCGCGCCGCCATGTTTAAAAAAAAAAAAGTTTGATGCGCGTCATCAAAGAAGCCTCCGTAAACACGCAAGGAGCGGGGGTGATCCAAAGAGCCTGTGCTTCGCCTGTCAGACGCAGACAAGATCAAACGGCCGTAACAAAGGTACATCAAAAATATATTTTATGGTCTCAAATATATACCGCTTTCTAAAATATAGCGGTAATAAATATAGTACTGGTATATCGCCCAGCCTTAGGAGGAATTATGATTACCGTATTTTTCGGAGTATAAGTCGCTCCGGAGTATAAGTCGCACCTGCCAGAAATGCATAGTAAAGAAGGAAAAAAACATATATAAGTCGCACTGGAGCCCTGCCAAACTATGAAAAAAACTGCGACTTATAGTCCGAAAAATATGGTACTAATTTGGTGGATGGAGAGGTAGGATTGTGTACACTTCTGTTATTCCACTAATAAAATGAAATGGATTGATCTTCAATTTCAACAACAATTTGTATGTTTTCAAACTCACCATGGGCACATCTTCGATCCTCTCGAAGTCGTACCTTGGTGACTGGATACATTTCACCATGGCCACTATCAGCACGAGGGTCAGGATGATGCCAAAGACTGAGACGATGGCTACGAGTCCGGGGTTTGCACCCAAGTTGTTGTTATCAAAGACCAGTGGGGGAGCTGAAAGGGAGTCAAACAAATGTATGAAGAACTTAACATTGCGTCACCTAAAAAGTAGGACTTGATATAGAAAATAATCAATCATATTTGGTAACTGAAAGGGGTCATAATATGATTTTTTTTCTACATTTAAAACACGTCCTTAAGGTCGACATTACAGGGCATGTAATGGTGGTGCTTTACATAGTTATGTTTTACAGACAGAAGAGGAGAAATATAACCTTAGAGGAAAAAATAATTTAAAACATTTATATGCACGTACAACACTTAGAACTTTTAGCATATCAGTATGTCGAATTAAATTATGGAATGGATTAAGTAAAGAAGTTAAAAATTGTACTGATATGATCCAGTTTAAGAGGTTGTTCAAAATAATAGTGCTTACAGAGTACAAAAAAGAAGAATTATGAGAAATACTTTCAACCTTATTGAAAATAAGATATTCTTCATCTCAGTATGTTAATAATGACTGAATTAATTAATTAATTACATATTACAAAACTGTTGTATACTAATTCATAGATGTTATTTTATTATATAAAAAGGTCAGTAAATGATTCTATATATTTGTAAACGCTTGAAGTGGGAAAGGGGTAGGATTAAATAAGCTTTGCTTCTTCCTACTCCTTTTCGGGCATGATGTAAAATGAAATGATATGAAATTGTGTGATGTATTATGATGTAAGTGTGTTCATGTTCGAAATAAACTAAAGAAAGAAAGAAAGACCATCGTTTCGTTTTGTGGGCGGTCTTATTTACGTCCTGGAGCCCTCCTCTAGGCCAAGTCTCTCCTCCCCGTCAGCCATGTGGTAGTTTTTAGCACTTCCATATGGAGTCTACTGCAGTGGTTCTTAACCTGGGTTCGATCGAACCCTAAGGGTTCGGTGAGTCGGCCTCAGGGGTTCGGTGGAGCCTCCGCCGCGGAGGTCAAGACACACCTGACTCATCTTGTAAATAAAAACTTCTCCCTATCGGCGTACTATGGATACCCCCAAACAATGTTCCCTCTAATTTTCCATCTGATTTGCAGGTGTGTAATTTGTTGAGAGTGTATGCACTGTGTTGGTTTTGTTCTTTGAACGGTTCATTTTGTGCGCCAGTAAAAAAAACATATAACTTTGTCTTGAATTTAAAAAAAAAACATTTTATTTTTCACTAAAGAAGGGTTTGGTGAATGCACATATGCAACTGGTGGGGTTTGGTACCTCCAACAAGGTTAAGAACCACTGGTCTACTGACAGATATAAGTTTGAACTATACGCAACTTTTTGTTAGAAATGGCAACAGCAGAGGATTGCGAAAAATATGTAACTTATTGACTACAACTAAAAAAAGGATGGCAGTCGCGCAAAGCTCTTCGGGTCAACTGCTCCAATGTATGGAGATATCCATCCACGTAACTCTGGCAAAATACATCACTGTCTCGTATGGAAATAGCTAAGATTGTTTGGTAACACTTTAGTGTGGGGAACATATTCAGCATGAATTAGTTGCTTATTAACATGCAAATTAGTAACATATTGGCTCTTACATAGTCATTATTGAGTACTTATTAATGCCTTATTCTGCATGGTCTTATTTTACAACCAGTAAGCCATTAACTCGTTTTTAAACGTTTTTGTGTGTCTGTATGCGGAGTAAAACTATGGAACAAACTGGACTTACAACACAAGCAATGCCAAACTATTAATCAATTTAAACTATTATACAAACATGGGGTCTGGTTCAAATATAGAGATGAGGGTCTTTAATTTGACCTGCTGCTATACTCTGTCTCAAAGTGTTAACATGTGCTCAATGTTTCCTTACCATTATTGCTATGTTGTCTATTACCATTGTTGGCATTTTGTCTATTACCATTGTTGGTATATTCATTATTCCTACATTGTTGATACAAATTATTGTTACAGTGTAATAATTATTGTTACCTGTGGTAATGCCACTATGATACAACATCTGTATTATAATCCTTGAACAAAGTAACAGTGAAACGCATGTGAATAATCACTGAATGGAGAACTGGGGGTGGGATTAAATAAGTTATCTTCTTCCCACTCCCTTTCAAGCAAAACTGGACAATCATGCATTACATACTATACATTACCTTTTGCACTATATTAATTTATATTATTATGTGTTGTCAACTTTGTACTTTATGTCATTGCCTGAAATAAATAAATAAATGAAAAAATGAAACTAAGAGTCTTTCCTCAATAACCTCAGAATTATTGTTTATTAGTACCAAGTAAGGAAGTTGTTGCATATGATTCTCCCTTTAGTACCACTTAATGAATATGGAATGTTCTTACATAACAAAACACAAAACCACAAATGTTAATAGTGTCCAAATAACTCAAAATGTTAACAAGCAACTAATTAATGGTGAATATGTTCCCCATACTAAAGTGTTACCGATTGTTTTATTAATACCTACACCTGGTTTGGATTCAAATATTCGGGAGTTATAGGCATCCCAAATACACAAAAACAGGTGCCATCAGGTTAAAAAAAATGCTGGTTTTGCATTGTATGACCGAAGAAGACCCTTGTGGTTTGTCCCAGTGTGTCTTCATAGAAAGGTAATGACTGATGAAAATATACACAATAGAATGAAAGGAGTGTATATTGTTTGTTGTACAGGGTTCAACTAACTAGACTGAGTCCTCTTAAAGTGCACTAAAAATGGACCAATAGAAGAAAAACAATGTCAAACTTTTGTTATGCTACAGTCTTATTCCTAAATTAATTTTCGTACCCAAAATTCTACACACAATACCCTATAATGACAATGAAAAAAAAGGTTTTCTTTTTAGAAATGCTTGCAAATGTATTGAAAAATAAAAAACGAATAAATGACATGTACTGTACGTACTGTAAGTATTCACAGCCTTTGCTGTGAAGCTCAAAAGTGAGCTCATGTGCATTCTGTTTCAACTGATCATCTTTGAGATGTTCCGACACCTTAGTTGAAGTCCACATTTGGTAAATGCAGTTGGTTGGACATGATTTGGAAAGGCACACACCTGTCCAAACATATAAGGTCCTCCACTTGACAGTGGATGTCAGAGCACAAACCAAGAAAGAAGTCGAAGGAATTGTCTGTATATCTCTGAGACACGGTTGTCTCGAGGCACAAATATGGAAAAGGGTACAGAAAAATATCTGCTGCCTTGAAGGTCCCAATGAGCACAGTAGCCTCCATCATCTGTAAATGGAAGGAGTTTAGAACCACCAGGACTCTTCCAATCTGTAAATGGAAGGAGTTTAGAACCACCAGGACTCTTCCAATCTACCTAGAGCTGGCCGGCTGTCTAAACTAAGCCATCGGGGAAGAAGATCCCAGAGAAGTGACCAAGAACCTTATGATCACTCTGTCAGAGCTACAGCATTCCTCTGTGGAGAGAGGAGAACTTTCCAGACAGAACGATTTCTGTAGCAATCCACCAATCAGGCCTGTATGGTAGGTAGAGTGATCAGATGAAAGCCATTCCTTCATAAAAGTTTGCCAAAATGCACCTGAAAGACTCTCAGACCAGAACTAGAGCACAATTCTCTCGTCTGAAGAGACAAAGATTGAAGTATTTGGCATGAACGCCAGGCGTCATGTTTGGAGGACACCAGGCACCGCTCATCACCAGGCCAATACCATCCCTACAGTGAAGCATCATGCTTTGGGGATGTTTTTTTGCGGCAGGAACTGGGAGACTAGTCCGAATAGAGAGAAAGATTAATGCAGTAGAGACATCCTGGATGAAAACCCGCTCCAGAGTGCTCTTGCACTCAGACTGGGGCGAAGGTTCCTCCTTCAGCAGGACAACAACCCTAAGCACGACCTGCTCAGTGGCCGATTGGTTAGAGAGAGATCGGTAGGTCGTGAGTTCAAACTCTGGCCGAGTCATACCAAAAACTATAAAAATTAGACCCATTACCTCCCTGTTTGGCACTCAGCATCAAGGGTTGGAATTGGGGGTTAAATCACCAAATATGATTCAGGAAAACTCTGTAAATGTCCTTAAGTGGCCGAGCCAGAGCCCAGACTGGAATCCTATTGAACATCTCTGGACAGATCTGAAAATGGCTGCGCAACGACACTTCCCATCAAACCCGATGGAGCTTGAGAGGTGCTGCAAAAGGGAATGGGCTGAGCTTCCCAAAGATAGGTGTGCCAAGCTTGTGGCATCGTATTCAAAAAGACTTGGGGCTGTAATTGCTGCCAAAGGTGCATCAACAAAGTATTGAGCAAATATTATTATTATTTTCCTAATGGGGTATTGTGTGTAGATTTTTGAGGACAGAAATTAATGTATTCCATTTTGGAATAAGGCTGTAACATAACTAAATGTGGAAAAAGTGAAGCGCTGTGAATACTTTCAAGATGCACTGTAAATTAGCTGTTGAAGCGGTTGTTGCATCGATAAGGTTTGAAGAAAATAAAATAAAAATTTTTGATGCAGCAAGCTGACCTTGGCTGCTTGTGTCGTGGTGAGGTGTGTTGTCGGTCAGAGCTGCTGAGAATGTTGATAGAAGGGGCGTGGTCTTGTCGGATGTCAGCCTAGCAAATGGAGTCTCGGTGTCCTGCGTCCCCTTGTTTGTTGGCGAAGGCCACGGTGACTCCTGTGCAGAAGTGACTGCTCTCTGCTGTGTGCCGCCACCGCTCCAACCCTCATTTGTCTTTGTTGACAAAGAGGTAAGCGTTATCGCTGTCCTCTGTTTTGTTGTTGACGAGGAGGTGGTGTCTGGAAGTGAACAAACGCATTGAATAAAACACATCCCTCAAGGCTGATGACTTTCAGACCTTGACACTATCAAACCCAGAACAACTGGCGTGGATGTAGCAAAAACCCAGAAACAGTAGGGCTGCAGCTAACGATTATTTTAGTAATCGAGAAATGAGTTTGTTTGGTTAATCAAGTAATCGGTCTGTGACACATTTGCTACCGGGCCGCAGAGAAACATGAAATAATTTATAAACGACTGCATTTTCTCCTATTTAACTTTCGCCTGTCCCATGAGACACACCAATAAGCTTGTTATAGATGTACAATAAAAATCCTAATTAAAGATGTCCGATAATGGCTTTTTTGTCGATATCCGATATTCCGATATTGTCCAACTCTTAATTACCGATTCCGATATCAACCGATACCGATATATACAGTCGTGGAATTAACACATTATTATGCCTTTTTTTGTTGTGATGCCCCACTGGATGCATTAAACAATGTAACAAGGTTTTCCAAAATAAATCAACTCAAGTTATGGAATAAAATGCCAACATGGCACTGCCGTATTTATTATTGAAGTCACAAAGTGCATTATTTTTTTTTAACATGCCTTGAAACAGCAGCTTGGAATTTGGGACATGCTCTCCCTGAGAGAGCATGAGGAGATTGAGGTGGGCGGGGTTTTGTAGGGGGTAGCGGGGGGTGTATATTGTAGCGTCCCGGAAGAGTTAGTGCTGCAAGGGGTTCTGGGTATTTGTTATGCTGTGTTTATGTAGTGTTACGGTGCGGATGTTCTCCCGAAATGTGTTTGTCATTCTTGTTTGGTGTGGGTTCACAGTGTGGCGCATATTTGTAACAGTGTTAGTTGTTTATACGGCCACCCTCAGTGTGACCTGTATGGCTGTTGACCAAGTATGTATTGCATTCACTTGTGTGTGTGAAAAGCCGTAGATATTATGTGATTGGGCCGGCACGCAAAAGCAGTGCCTTTAAGGTTTATTGGCGCTCTGTACTTCTCCCTACGTCCGTGTACCACTCCATACAGCGGCGTTTTAAAAAGTCATAAATTTTACTTTTTGAAACAGATACCGATAATTTCCGATATCACATTTTAAAGCATTTATCGCCCGATAATATCGGCAGTCCGATATTATCGGACATCTCTACTCCTAATAGGAATTTTCCATTTTTTTATAACTTTGTGACATGATACAATGCACATTAATGAACATATCAAATATAAATGTGACAGATTGTAGCCTAAGCCTGATTTCCATCTGCATCTCATTGCAAAGAAACAAGTCCATGGCTCCCACTAATTCAGCATCATAGTGAGTTGAATTTTTCATGCACTTATTTTGGCTGTATTTATCTGGCACAAGTGGAAAGCCGGTCCCTGAAAGTAATTCCTACATTAAACCGGTCTGTGGTGCAAAAAAGGTTGGGGACTACTGGCATAAAACATACTTTGTAGCCTCAATGCGTAATTTAAGGAAAATAGGTCATTAAAAAAAGAAAAAGTTCTGTTTGCCATAACATTTATTCTTTTTCAACATTGAAATTGCACTTTGAACATTAAAAATAAATCTCTCAGCAAAAATACACATTTCACTTAATTGGGCTGAAAATGATCATTTATTTAGGATAAATATCAGTTTTTATAAATGGTTGATTTATATAGGCTAGTGCTATATAGTACTAGTACTAGCCTGTATAAATCAACCATTTATAAATACACATCAGTAGGCTAAATGAACCTCTTCAACATATAAATATCAGTGGTGTGCCGTCAGGGCCAGCAAGGCCTTTTCTGCTGGCCTAACATAACCAGAAATCATGATCATAATTAAAGATAAAATTAACTTTTAATTTACTTTCCCTAAATATCTAAAAATATTCATATTCTCTTTAAGTCATATTATGCTCCTTCCAGCGCTGTTGTTTTTAGGTTATAGAGTTTTTATCCAATCAGAATTCAGCTAGCTTATGTTGCCATGCTAAACGAAATCTTTAGAATCAACAACACAGGCGTCTATGCACTGTAAGTGAACGGGCACATACAGTTGATAGACAGTTGTGATAGCCAATCAGATCACGAGTTGTTGTCAGTAAGGCCTTCTCGCTGGCCTAAGGCAGATATATAGTGATGTTATGACCTAGGTAATATAAGAACTCCATTACCCAGCATGCCACAGTAGCCCCGTTTAGGTTGTTTATTGATGACATGCCTGCAGCTGGATGTTTTTGATGAGCACGCTGTGGAGTAAACTTTAAGAACTCAGCCAACACGCCTCGTCTGCATCTTTTATGATTAGACAAGACAACACATATATTTGCAAGGCCATTTTCAAAAAGGATATTTAAAGAGAAACTACATCTTGTGAGACCATGTCGGAGCTCGCTGGGGAAATGGGGAAATGCCCGCCACACAACGAGCGGTACAACTGACTTATACGGCGTGAATGGGTGCTACAAATTGTGAGTTCAAATATTTGAATTCTTTATTTTTTCACGTTCAATATATTCTTTGCAATTTTAATTTTAACAGTACCAAATAAGATGTTTTAATTGCTGATGCGGGTTTATTGATTTTTAAATGCGCCAGAAAATAACCCGTTTTGTACACAGTTGATGTTATTCAATGACCAGTAGTGCGTAAATCTGTTTCTGTATAGTATTTCTCCAGCAATGGTCATGTGGTGACATAAATTATGGTATTTTGAGAGGTAATCATTGAAGTCAGACATCACTGAAGGCCTAGGTGGGGAAACGCACGGCCCGCCAGTGATAAATATTAGGGATGTGAATCTTACAACAACTCGTGATTCAATTGGATTCCGATTCTATTGGTGATTTGATTCAGAATCGATTCTTCTATCAGTAAAATTTTCGATTCAAACCGATTCTCACTATTATTTTGTACAGCCGTCCCTTACCACATCGCGCTTTGCGGCTTTACCACATTGCAGTTTTTTTTAAAAGCATATTTTACTATTTCAGCATGAATAAGGCTAAATACACAAATATCACGACTACAATAGTGTTGGCTACTTGAGCGCTGTTCAGTATTGTGAGCACTGATTGGCTCTGCCTCAGGCAGTATTACTATACTGGTGTAAAGAGTGTAAAGGTGACTAAGAGGTGTTATTTTATGTCTAGATGACTCTCATAATGTTAAAAACATATTTAGAAGGTCGTAAACAGCTTTTGTATGCTCGAGCTATGACAGTATTTACTTTATAGTGGATAATGCCTACATTGCAGAAATCCATTTATCACGGTCATGTCCAAAACCAGTTAAGAGCTATAATGTATAGAAATGTGATAACTATATCAAAATAGGTACCAAAAGCTCCTCTTCGCTGCTGAATTACGATATATACGCACAGCGAGTAAGTGTGTGGATGACCTAAAAAAACATATTTCTAAGAAATGATTCTTGAAAGTTTTGAATCGCTTCAGAAACGTAATAAAATTGGAATGGCGATTCAGAAGTGAACTGATTTTTTTTCCCACTACCCCCGATAAAGATAGTAGTGTTATTCATCTATCTATGCCACATGTGTCAAACTCAAGCCTGGGGGCCACATCTGGTCCGTCGCATCATTTTATGTGGCCTGTTAAAAGCTGGAAATGTGCATCAATAAGAGGCACCTTATCATTTTTGCTCAAACTTGCTAAGATTTTGACAGAAACAAATGCTACTAAACGCAACTGCAATTCTTCTTAACTCATCAATTGGTGCAAAAAGCAATTTTTGTCAATGAATTCAATAATAGCTGCTCTTCAATATCTGCTTGTCACCTTGACTTAAATGCCAGTCTTCTATCAGTTAGTTGGCAGTATAATGATAATCCAATGAAGGGGCAATTTGAGGCCATTTTACTGTACATTTGTATGCTTTCGCAGTTAGTAGCGGCCCCATGAGGGCAACCGAAACTGCAATTTGGCCCGCGATGAAAGGGAGTTTGACACCTGTGATCCTATGCCATCGACGCACAGTGACAGGCAGAACAATGAAATGCTCTTCTTCCGCTAGAAGGCCATAATTATTATTTTTTTTAATACTTTGGTTTGATGATTGGCTCTAGTGTGTGAACGGGATACCCGTCCGATACCGATACATTGGGCAAATATAGCCAACAGGTCTGCTAAAATGTTAAAAGTTGTTTATTTTCATTTTTAAAAAATTATATCTCGAAAGAAAACAGTAAAAATGTAAGAAAAAAGAGCAAAAAAATCAATCAGATAAAATAGTAAGAAATAATTTAAATATTTAATTGATATTGTTACACCGCCATCCTGTGTTTTTGTCTGACTATAAGTGTGAACTAAAATTGAATCATTCAATTATCTTGATAACTTCAAACATCCCACTGGAACGACAAATACTGCCCATGTAACTACTTGGTATTGGATCGATACCCAAATTTGTAGTTTCGCCCAAAACTAATCCAAACAGAAGAATAAGTGCTTATTACATTATAACAGAAGTGTAGCCAGAACAACAAGTAACAACAGAAAGTAGCCAGAGATTAACAGTAAATTATCAGATAGATTAATAATTTCTTTAGAAAATATTACAACCGGAAATTGTTGAATTGTTAGCGCATAGGACAGCAGTTCGGACTCTTTGGAACTCTTTTGAAATGTTTTTTGTTATCATTCACAAACCAAAAAATATATATTGATATATCTCGCAGGACGCTGCATATAGATATAGATTTTAGGCCAAATCGCCTATTCCCATTTGAAAATATAGGGAAATTATCCAGTGTCAAAAATCTCTGCTTTGAAGCTCATTATTAAAACCACACAAACACACCCATATACAGTACCTATTTAAAATTAGTTTAGGCAGTAGAAATGTAAAAGGCTGACTTACCCTGACTGATGGTCACAGCCACCATTGAGATGAGGACAGTCAGGTACATCACTGCTGGCATGTTGAGAAAGGAAAAGACTAGAAACACACACACGCACACACATCCTTGACAGCAGGATGCTGTCAACATTTGGCCAATGCAAGTAATCTCCTTGAAGCTGCTTGGGTCAATGTTTGAACAGTATCTCACACGCATCATTGACCGAGGAATACTCTCAGCTTCCAGCATATCATATTAATTTTATTCTTAACTACTTTATTGCCCAGGTGTCAAACTCAAATATGGCCTGCCATGCTGGGTTTTTTTTAACAGACTGTAAATAACGCAGGTCGTGCTGGATCGTGTGCAAAGAACAAAAGTGTCGAGGCAAGTCAGCGCAGTTGTTGACGTGGTATTTTTATTTCGTTGAGAGTGAGAGTTCTCCACACTATGTGAGGGGATACAGGTACGGCATGTAGCGCCATGGTCCGTCGTCACAGAAAAAAACAGTACAGTACGTCACACAAGCGAGGCAAGGTGAGATATAGTTGAACCCAAAATCCCTCAAAACATCCCAGGACTTGAAAAAACGTAATATAACTTAAAATGTAATTAGGAACAAGATGGAATTGATAGGTAGGATAGGATAGGATTCTACCCTATTATTTAATTAAAAGTGAACATTTGAACATAAAAACCTGTTTATACTGATTATTAGAGGTGCACCAACATTGATTCGCATCTGAATCGCAATCCTTATTCATCCCGATTCCGATTTATTCATAATTTCCAAAAATCGATTAAAAAAAGAAAAACGTTTTTTTGTAAATATAAGAATCAATTTTTCGTAATTTTTCATTAGTTTGCAATAACTAGGTCTCCCGGCTGGCCTGGAAACGCCTCGGGAAAGTGGCTGGGGGGAGGGAAGTCTGAAATTCTCTGCTTAGGCTGCTGCCCCCGTGACCCGACCTCAGATAAGCGGCAGAAGATGGATGGATGAATTGGTTTGAATCGCGAATGGTGTTGAATCGACAATCGAATCGTCACTCTAGTAATGGTAACAGGGTCCTAGATTTTGGCTTGAAATGACTGTACCTTCAAAATAATGTTAAATACTATTTTCACATTACAATCATTATTAAATGTAAAAAAAACTAAATTTACTTAAGAAGCCAGTTTAGATTTACACTGTTTAAATATAACTTACAGTAACCAGCATCAAGTTTAGGAATTCTTCCATCCTAACACGTTAAGCAGTCCTGCTGTCTTTCTGCAGGCAGTGAAACAGCTCTTCTGTTTGCTTTGAATCCCTGAACAGTGTCACAAACGCATCGCACTGCCTGAATAAACAGACAAAACGACCGCCATACGATTAAAAAGCCAAAGGTGCCACCTTCAAGCTTTTTGCAGCAGGTTCCGTCATCTGGAACAAACAGTTTGTCTTTCACCAATCACCATCCACTTTTCTCCTCCAGAGGTTTGGATGGTGGCAGAGCTTCCTGCTGCACATCGGACACACTGTTGTCTGATAGCGGCTCAGAGGGCTTACTGTCATCCTGCCAACACAAGAAATATACACAGATACATCCAATAAATATCAAGCAAATGTCCCAAAAAATAATTTTTTAAAGCCAACTTACTCTGTGTTTGAGATAGGAGAGGTAGGTGTCCCACCCTAAGGTAATGGTGTTGACGTACACCACACGGTATTTGGGCGAAAGATAATAAAAGTTGATCATCTGAGCCGCGGGCCAAACGCACCAGTCAGCCTGTCACAGCAGGAGGAACACAAATGAGAATAAACAAACCTGAGATGATTACAGGCAGTGCAAACATTGTTATAGCAGCAGTATTCGGACTGAGTCGTGTGGCATTAGATGTCATAAATAGATATTATTAATGCCAAAACAATCATTTGGGTTCTCACTACTTGTTGCACTTGAGCACGATTAATATCAGACAGATAATTATCTGTCTTAGGACATCAAGCCGATAAATTTGATAACATCAAAATTAGACATGTCCGATAATGGCTTTTTTGCCGATATCCGATATTCCGATATTGTCCAACTCTTAATTACGGATTCTGATATAAAGCAATACCGATATATACAGTCGTGGAATGAACACATTATTATGCCTAATTTTGTTGTGATGCCCCACTGGATGCATTAAACAATGTAACAAGGTTTTCCAAAATAAATCAACTCAAGTTATGGAAAAAAATGCCAACATGGCACTGCCATATTTATTATTGAAGTCACAAGTTATTATTATAAAAAAAAAAAGTTTTTATAACATGCCTCAAAACAGCAGCTTGGAATTTGGGACACGCTCTCCCTGAGAGAGCATGAGGAGATTGAGGTGGGCGGGGTTTTGTAGGGGGTAGCGGGGGGTGTATATTGTAGCGTCCCGGAAGAGTTAGTGCTGCAAGGGGTTCTGGGTATTTGTTCTGTTGTGTTACGGTACAGATGTTCTCCCGAAATGTGTTTGTCATTCTTGTTTGGTGTGGGTTCACAGTGTGGCGCATCTTTGTAACAGTGTTAAAGTTGTTTATACGGCCACCCTCAGTGTGACCTGTATGGCTGTTGACCAAGTATGCCTTGCATTCACTTGTGTGTGTGAAAAGCCATAGATATAATGTGACTCGGCCGGCACGCAAAGGAAGTGCCTTTAAGGTTTATTGGCGCTCTGTACTTCTCCTTACGTCCGTGTACACAGCGGTGTTTTAAAAAGTCTTACATTTTCCTTTTTGAAACCGATACCGATAATTTCCGATAGTAGATTTTAAAGCATTTATCGGCCGATAATATCTGCAGTCCGATATTATCGGACATCCCTAATCAAAATCAAGCGCTCCTTTTTTCCTGCTTGTGTTGTAAACAGCCTGTCGTTACCTTCCCCTGAGCTCACTGTAAGCCAGTCCTTCTCAAATAGTGGGGCGTGCCCCCCTCGGGGACTATGCTTTTTTTGCCGTACAAGAATATAATGAAGCGTATGTAGCACTTGGCTTCACTGTAACCACGGCAAAAGACAAGGAAAGACCGGTGTGTTGTTTACTTTAATGTTAATAAGCTTACAATGTTACACAGAGGTAAAGTTATGACAATTTTATAGACAAATTATACTATTTATAGTCACGGTGGAGAGTGGGGGTTGCAAAATATTTTCTTCATCCTAGGTGGGGGCGTAACAGAAAATAATTGAGAAGCACTGCTGTAAGCAAACATGTCGATCAAATGGGACTTTTTCTGCAAACATTCTGAAAAAGGAAAAAATGTTTGCTTCAACACATTTAATATGTGCTAATTTTAGGGCTGCAACTAACGATTAATTTGATAATCGATTAATCTGTCGATTATTACTTCGATTAATAATCGGATACAAGAGATAAACTACATTTCTATCCTTTCCAATATTGTATTGGGAAAAAAACAGCATACTGGCACCATACTTATTTTGATTATTGTTTCTCAGCAGTTTGTACATGTTGCAGTTTATAAATAAAGGTTTATAAAAAAAATTAAAATAAAAAAACAATTGCCTCTGCGCATAGCATAGATCCAACGAATCGATGACTAAATTAATCGCCAACTATTTTTTATAATCGATTAGTTGTTGCAGCCCTAGCTAATTTTAAACTTTCATGCAGAGACGGAAATCACAACTAAGTCAACTGACCAAAACTGTATTTATTAAACAGTTATTAAGCAGTGGCACAAACATTCATGTAATTTCAAAACAGAAAGTGCAAGATTTTCAGACATTTTAAAATAAGCTATTAGTGCACTTTTGTGTATGATGTCACTAAGATGACAAATCAAAACAACACTAAATTAAAGTGCACTTTTTGTACAGAACGCCACTACAGTAGTTTAAAACAAATAAAGTGCACTTTTGTGCATGATGTCACTAAGATGACAAATCAAAACAACACTAAATTAAAGTGCACTTTTTGTAAAGAAAGCCACCACAATGTTTTAAAACAAAGTGCACTTTTGTGCATGATGTCACACAAGATATTTCAAAAACTGTCAAATAAAAATGAGCTGCATAATAGGAAATCAAATAGTGTATGTCCTTGGCTAAGTGGTAGTTTACTGCGGACATTATCTCCTGTTTTTGACAATTTTTTTCATACAGTTTTGCAACACTAACAATTGGCCCTAGTGTGTGAATGTGAGTGTGAATGTTGTCTGTCTATCTGTGTTGGCCCTGCGATGAGGTGGCGACTTGTCCAGGGTGTACCCCGCCTCCCGCCCGATTGTAGCTGAGATAGGCTCCAGCACCCTCTGCCACCACGAAAGGGATAAGCGGTAGAAAATGGATGGATAGATGATGTTGATGTGGAAATGGTAGACGCCAGGCTCAATTGGGTCAGTGCTGGTTGCTTCCGCATTTTGTTGGGTGTGGCACCGGCCGGGGATGTTGACATGCGGACTTTCAAGCACTCCTTATTCTCTACCGGGTGACTTTTCAAATTATGCTACAAATTAGTAGTGCTTCTACTTTTTGTAGCAACGCTTTTGCCGCATACTTGACATATTACGGTTGTCTGTTCAAAATTTTTCCGCTTGAAGCCAAACCACCGCCAGACGATGGACCCCTTCCTTTTTTTCTTGGGAATTGATTCTTCTTCCTCTATTTGTTACCAGATACGCACCTTCTCTCTCGTATTGCCACTCGTACCGCTTCGCTTGCACCACCTGCCACAGCTAACTTTACCCATGCCGCTACCTCTCTGCTCCGCGAGGGCGTATGATGTTGCACGCGCGACAGTATGTGACGTATGTTAGAAGGTGCACTTGTTTTATCCCTCTGTGAGAAGGAGAGACAAGAAAGAGTGAGAAGAGCCTGCAGTGTAATGCCCGCAAGTAAAAGCAACTGAGTGAGAACGCATACTCACGATATAGTCATTTTCTACATCGCACAAGCCCGCGATACATCAAGTATATTTGATATATTGCCCAGCCCTAGTCATAAGTATACACGAAAATAGACGGTTATAAAATAAATAGTTAACAACGAAGCAATGAACAGGTGAAAATACAATGTTTTAGGAACTCACGTGAAAGTTTCACCACTCATGTCTCAAAGCAAATTATCCTGTAAAACTGCCAGAGCCAAAATACTTGATTGATTGATTGAAACTTTTATTAGTAGATTGCACATTTCAGTACATATACCGTACAATTGACCACTAAATGGTAACACCCGAATACGTTTTTCAACTTGTTTAAGTCGGGGGGTCCACATAATCAGTTCATGGTAACTTGTCTTCTTCCTGCTTAATCTTGTACGTGCAATACTTTGGTTCATAAAATATTGACTTTGATTGCACAAAATCCTTGAAATTGCCCCAAACGCGCCAGTACTGAGACCGACTAGAGCTGAAGCCATGTTTACCTCTGTAAACACTGCAGTGCTTGGACGTCATGACGTCGTGTCCGCATGCGGGTCAGATCGCATTTACATTGGAAATCACATTTTTTTTGCAATGAGAAAGACCACTAAAAAAATCAAATTTGACCAAAAAATCTGAATTGGACATCCAACCCTGCAGTATGAACGTAGCCTTAGATTATTGGCTATTTTACAGTTTTCGATGCACTACAGGGCTGCACTATTCAGATTTTTTTTTGTTATTATTATCATTATCAGACTTCTCATTGCCTTGTTACGCTTTTAAACGTTCTTCACGTGAGGTCTCGGGAAAAAAGCTGACTGGGAACTTTTTTTTTTTTTAGAAATTAATAGAAAGAGGGTCTGCACAATTAGATACCTAAAGGGCGCCAACTTTCCAATTTATTTTTGCACAGTATATCCCGCCCTCTTACAGCTTCTTGTACGCAATGACGTAATTACGTACGTACATAACACATGCACGCGCATAAGCTTTAAGTGTTGTTAGCTAATAATTGCAATTTGGATAGTGAGCGTTTGCTGTCATTGAATGTATATTCTATCATAACAACAACATGACTGCAAATTGTTCGTTACTTCTCTTAGATTGCATTTGTATGTGTGCGCGCACTCCCTGCGCGTACATGTTGACGAGACCGGGTGAGTGACAACCGTACACACCAATCATTTTATTCGGGCCGGCAAAAAATGCTGTTACATAGATTTTGTAATTGTGAAAAATATAAACAATTGTCAAACAAATGTGTTCTGTTTTAACCACTAACGGTCGGTCACATAAGTTAAACGGTGGTGGTGGCATATTTTTTGCTTTGAAAAAACTTAATGTAAGGAAATTGCAAACAGCACCTTAAATACAATTTTAATCATGATCACGAGTTTGGCAATATTAACATTTAAAAATGAGATTCTGCTGCATATCAAATCAAGCACTTTCACTAAAGCGGCGGCAGAAAACAAACCTTTTACTGCAGCCTATCGCTTCGTTTCACTTCATTTCACTCGCTTCACTTCAGTGGATTCTCGGCATGCGTATAGGACCGCACTGCTGTTATTAGAGGGCAACAGGTGTGGACAATATTGGAGACGGACACATTTGTCCCACCCAAAAAGTATACAGCGATTTGATGTTGCCTCTGGGTAGGGATAGTTGCCACAACTTGTTCATGACGTCTCGCTGTTTGTTTTCTGGGATGGTCACTCGTCCATTATTTAATTGCTAACTTTGTAAGTATTCCCAATAACGTCAACACTAACTAAAATGTTTTATCATCTCATTGAATTGAATGCCGGCGCTAAAGTGACAGCACGCTGAGTTGTCAGGCACAAAGCTTGTGCTTATACATTATAGACAACTCTGACACGCCACAAGTGTAAAGACACAGCCAACCAGGGTTCCTGTTCACGCAAATCTAATTGCACATTTTTTACGCACACACAACTCTTAGATAGAGATGTCCGATAATGGCTTTTTTGCCGATATTCCGATATTGTCCAACTCTTAATTACAGATTCCGATATCAACCGATACCGATATATATACAGTCGTGGAATTAACACATTATTATGCCTAATTTTGTTGTGCTGCCCCGCTGGATGCATTAAACAATGTAACTTTACCATGAATTGATTAACGTGGAACCCGACTTAAACAAGTTGAAAAACCTATTCAGGTGTTACCATTTAGTGGTCAATTGTACGGAGTATGTACTGTACTGTGCAATCTACTAATACAAGTTTCAATCAATCAATCAAAAACAAGGTTTTCCAAAATAAGAGAACAACTTCAACTCTAATTTTGGAAAAAAGTGCCGACATGGCACTGCCATATTTATTATTGAAGTCACAAAGTGCATTATTTTTTTTTAACATACCTCAAAACAACAGCTTGGAATTTGGGACATGCTCGACCTGAGATAATCCTAATACCCATTACAACTATGGGAAATACTATACTTTGACTTTCACAAAGTGCATTATTTTTTTAAACATGCCTCAAAACAACAGCTACAAAAACAATGAAGGCACACAGCTTCAGTCCAGGGTATACTAGAGCATACTTGCCAACCGTGAGATCTCCGAATTCGGGAGATGGGGGGGGGAGGTTTGGTGGCGTCCCAGAAGAGTTAGTGCTGCAAGGGGTTCTGGGTATTTGTTCTGTTGTGTTTATGTTGTGTTACGGTGCGGATGTTCTCCCAAAATGTGTTTGTCATTCTTGTTTGGTGTGGGTTCACAGTGTGGCGCATATTTGTAACAGTGTTAAAGTTGTTTATACGGCCACCCTCAGTGTGACCTGTATGGCTGTTGATCAAGTATGCAGTGCATTCACTTATGTGTGTGCAAAAGCCGCATATATTATGTGACTGGGCCAGCACGCTGTTTGTATGGAGGAAAAGCGGACGTGACGACAGGTTGTAGAGGACGCTAAAGGCAGTGCCTTTAAGGCACACCCCCAATAATGTTGTTCGGGTGGAAATCGGGAGAATGGTTGCCCGAGGAGATTTTCGGGAGGGGCACTGAAATTCAGGAGTCTCCCTGGAAAATCGGGAGGTTGAAACAGATACCGATAATTTACGATATTACATTTTAAAGCATTTATCGGCAGGCCGATATTTACAGACATCTCTACTCTTAGACACAGATTGCATTACAAATACACGCATCTGAGTACGCACACACAAATATGATTACGCAAATTCAATTCTTTCACGGCAGAAACGTAGCAAAAAGTCATATGTAAAAAGGAAATACAGATTTTTTTTTTTTTACCCACAGACAAATCATTATACAGACAGACAACTTAAAACAGGCACACGCTGCTCTGTTTACATGCACACACATTAGTACACAAACACGTGAATTAGATTACAGACGCACGGATGGAGATATGCATTTGCAAATAATTTCCCTACATTAATACTTCTATAGGTCAGTTAATTAATGCAATCACTCATCCGATGACTGCCAGTGGCTAGAGCCAGGGGAGCAAGGACAACTCGTCTTGCATGGAATTTAGTGCATGGAAACGTGTTTGTGGTGTAGCTTGTTCAGTAAAATTGAAACAAAAAAAACAATTTAGAAATTACTGTGAATTGAGATCACAATTATTTTTACTTGTCCATGTTTTAGTAACAACATTTCCATCCATCCATCCATTTTCAACCGCTTATTCCCTTTGGGGTCGCGGGGGGCGCTGGAGCCTATCTCAACATTTTTGTTTGATTATTGTGTTTGATAATGTGGGACGCAAGACAACTGCAATCATTTTCATTTAGAAAACGGAGTGCTTATGTCTCAGATACAGGAATACACATACAAATAGACACTTCATTGATGCCTGTCCATTGTCTCCAACGCCGTCCACATACACTTACCTTATAAAATTCCCAGAATTTGTCTCTAAACTCCTCCCATCCTTGAGATAAAGAGCGTCCCTCCATGACACCCATACCTGCAATGAGCACAGTTGTAAGTCGGACGTGCGTCACCAGTGCGCTTCATCAAGACACACTTGAGATAAGTCACACACTTGAAGGTGATCGGCGGCCACAAACAAAGCATCAGTAAAATTTATCAGACACGACCTCTGAACCCTTCCTGATTCGAACACACGTCATCTTTTGTTTTACCTCACCTACAACTTCCAACGCCTCAACCTTTGACCCTGTTCACCAAAGGTCTTACGTGTGAAAATGTATGTGAGAAACGGGAGTGTCTTTCTGTGTTGGCCCTGCGATGAGTTGGCGTCTTGTCCAGGGTGTACACTGCCTTCCGCCCAAATGCAGCTGGGAGAGGCTCCAGTCTCGCAATACAGGGAGGGGCAAGTGGTAAAAAATGGATGGATGGATGGAGCAAACACCACTTTGAATTGAATTGAAGTATTTATTTCAAACCTGCACAGTACAACAACACATTTTTTTTACATTTTATGCAAGGCTTGAAAAGGGGTTGGATGAAGCAGATGCTTATAATATCCCAACCCCTCTCACTCATTCCGCATTTAACATAAACAATATAATACAAGAACAATACCATACAAACAAAAACAAGAAAAACTCCTGTACACTAACAATATAAAAGTACCACTGTTAGTATGAGACGAGACGAGACGAGACAACGCACGCACGCACGCACGCACGCACGCACGCACGCACGCACGCACGCACGCACGCACACACAGGCACACACACACACACACACAGGCCCTAACACTCTCTGACCATACACCTCTCTCCCATCGCTCTGTGCTGAGGGCATCACTCTCTTTCCTCCTCGTACTTCTTCAGTACTTCTTTTTTAAACAGTCTTTTAAATGTTAGAACACGTTTTTAACTTTGAATTAGGGCTGCAAATAACGATTATTTCAAGATTTTTTTCAATTAGACGACAAGTCCAACGATTATTGCTAATGATCTGCTGGACACGTTTTGAGTTTGACCATGAGTCTGCGAATTGATTTTAACTAATTTTTAAAACCGGTTATAGTATAGTAACAAAATAAATATAAATTACTGAGAAACTAATGGTTTTACTTTATCATGCAAAATAAATAACTACAGTGAAATATACATCAATCAACTTTAAAGTGCAAAATATCCTGTAAACATGACATTCAGTGCAAGCAAAAAGTATTTTATCCAGTACTGTTAGGGTTATTTATGTACAATGATTTACCTACAGCAGTGATTTTCAAAATGTGGTACTGGTATGCGGGATTCATCTAGTGGTACGCCACAGAATCACTTAATTCAATATTGTGTTTTATTTTCCTATACTCAATCACAGTGTTACTGTTCAAACTGAGTGTAACGTACACTCAATATTAAATATTATTGTAAAATAAAACCTCTGCCTTGTTTTTAATGAATACTTAGGCCTACTACGCTGCTGTATTTTAATGTTGGTAATTATGGTGGTACTTGGAGAGCCAAGTGTTTTCTGAGGTGGTACTTTGAGAACCACTGACCAAAAGCATTAAAAATGTAAGCATGAATATTCCTGTCAGTTTATCAATTACAATTGTATTAAGCCACTTAAAACTGCAATTATTAACCGATTAATTTGATTGGAAAAAACTAATAACTAGAGATGTCCGATAATGGCTTTTTTGCCGATCCGATATTCCGATATTGTCCAACTCTTAATTGCCGATTCCGATATCAACCGATACCGATATATACAGTCGTGGAATTAACACATTATTATGCCTAATTTTGTTGTGATGCCCCGCTGAATGCATTAAACAATGTAACAAGGTTTTCCAAAATAAATCAACTCAAGTAATGGAAAAAATGCCAACATGGCACTGCCATATTTATTATTGAAGTCAAAGTACATTATTTTTTTTAACATGCCTCAAAACAGCAGCTTGGAATTTGGGACATGCTCTCCCTGAAAGAGCATGAGGAGTTTGAGGTGGGCGGGGTTTGGGGGGGGGGGGGGGGGGGGGGGGTTAGAAGGTAGGGGTGGGGTGTATATTGTAGCGTCCCGGAAGAGTTAGTGCTGCAAGGGGTTCTGGGTATTTGTTCTGTTGTGTTGATGTTGTGTTACGGTGCGGATGTTCTCCCGAAATGTGTTTGTCATTCTTGTTTGGTGTGGGTTCACAGTGTGGCGCATATTTGTAACAGTGTTAAACTTGTTTATACCGCCACCCTCAGTGTGACCTGTATGGCTGTTGACCAAGTATGCTATGCATTCACTTGTGTGTGTGAAAAGCCGTAGGCATTATGTGACTGGGCCAGCACGCAAAGGCAGTGCCTTTAAGGTTTGTTGGCACTCTGTACTTCTCCGTACATCCATGTACACAGCTGCGTTTTAAAAAGTCTTAAATTTTACTTTTTGAAACAGATACCGATAATTTGGAAACCGATACCGATAATTTCCGATATTACATTTTAAAGCATTTATCGGCCCATAATATCGGCAGTCCGATATCATCGGACATCCCTAATTACAATTGTATTAAGCCACTTAGAACTGCAATGATTAATCGATTAATGTGATTGGAAAAAACTAATAACTAATAAAAATTGATCAAATCCGAGCTGCATGAAGAGCCCAATACTTTAAACACACAGACATAGTTTCTGCACGGCCACTGCAAAAGAGAAGTGATTAGCTAAGAGTCGACAAAAAAAAAAATCTTTGTCGATTTTTTTTGTTTGTTGACATTTTCGATTATGTCAATTCATCGTTGCAGCCCTACTTAGAATGCCGCAAAAAAGGCTGCTAAGCAACAACAAACAACAAAAATTTGATTTCCTTACCTAAAAAGTACCACAAGCCGAGTGTTGGCGATGCAATCATCTGGTCCACTAGAACCTTCTTGACCACTGTGTTCAGAGCGTGTCCCACAAACCTTCTGTCTAGCCATAGGTACCAAAAGTGCAGCACTGGACCCATGGAGCAGCCCACCGCAAACATACGACCTTTTGGGAACAAGAAAACACATTATTTCTTAAACCATAAAAAATTATAAGAACACCGCCAACAGCTGGCATATGTTACCAACAGTGGATTAAGAGAACATATTTAACAAATAAACTGCACAAACGTTGCAGTGTATGTGTTGTAGCAATGACAACTATTGTTACACAGTCACCGAGCAGCATCAACATTTTGGGAAAAGGGTCTACAATATTTGATGTACGGCTCTTATTTATTCAAGTTGACAACGCATCCAGCATTAAACTGGGACATGGCGGCTGTTAAAAATTAGCGTATATTTGAGGCTTGCATTTATTTCGATTTAGTTCTGAAGTTTCCTGTCGTAGACAGCGGCACTTTATAAGAATTATTGAGTCCTGTAAACGATTTATTGGGTAGCATTTATTTCCTTTGATAGTAGCAATGAATCAACTATTCACAGATAAGGTAACTCATTTATAGTTTTATAGTCAATGGTAGACAGTGATGCAAATGATTGCGCTAACTGTGTAGTAGGGATGTAACGATAAACAGTATTAATGATAACCGCAGTAATAGTATAACCGTTTTAAATAAAATTAAAGCTGCAAGCAGCGATGGACGGGACCGACTTTGAGGGCTCATAAAATCCAAACCGGAGCAGTAATTAAAACTTTCATCAACTTTTAATCAGAAGGGTTCAATCTCTCTCCTGTGCTAATTTGAAGCCGACACGACAAACGCGCTCAGAGGAGATAATGTTTGAAAAAAGGTGACTGTTTCTACTCAACTTTTGTTTTGAAGGGGGAATTGCAAACTTCCTGTTGATTTTCGCTGGGGGTTGTCAGTGAATAAAATCTAGGTCTAAGTGAAACCTACATAAAGGTTTTTGTTTTATGTCTCTACGACATTCCTACTGGGAGTTACAGGCAGTTTTGTCTGTGTTTTCTTCCTAGGGGGCACTAGAGCGCAATTTTGAATTTTGGGGTTTGGTTTTTTTGATTAGATCGCAATTTTCGCCAGTCCTGATGTGTGTGTCCAATTTGGTGAGTTTTGAAGCATGTTAAGGGGGTCAAAAACGCTCAGAGGCGGCGGTATAATAATAAATAATAATAATAATAATAATAATAATAAAATGCTAGAAATTCAATAGGGTCCGCTGTCCCAAAGGGACATTCGGTCCCTAATTATCAAAAAACCATGATAACAGCACGTTGATAGACTCACGGACTGACTGGCGCTAGCTTAATTGCTAACATGAAAACAAGAGTCATTAACGTCTTCCCCATTAAGAATCAACTTACCCTAATCTAAACGTACACTAAGACATTACAGTCTGAGCAACTATTCAGTTGTGCACAGTGAACTTACAAGTTGTGCTCTCTTAGAAAAGAGTGATTGATTTAAACTCAGAGGAATACAAGACAAAGGTGTTTTTATGGTGCATTTAAGGACCACTTCAACAGAGTAGGACACCACATTGCCCGGAAGACTTAATAAAGAATAATAATAGATTTTCTTTGCTATGCACTTTTTATTTAAACAAATCCTAAATTGTTACAGTAAAAACTAAAACAATAAAGGCTTAGCTATTAAAACAGATAAAATACTAAGACTAAAACACTATCAGTGAAGCATAAGAAACACAAAACATGCAGACTACATTAAGGGGTTTTCTAACAGTGTCTATTTTAGTTTTTTTTTAAATGTGCTCAAAATATTTTAGTGTGTGTTTAAGTATTTTTAGAGCACAATAAAGAATACTGCGGTAATAATGAGGAGCTGTTGTGTGGTTGAATTACATCTTGTGCAATAAAGACAAAACAAACAAAGAAGTTGTATGAGCCTACATCCCTGGGATTATTACAATACACTGACACAAAACATCCGGATTCCCATCATGCATTGCTTCAAAACTACGGCACGTTGTAATATCCAAAATTTCCAGCCGGACAAACAATATTGGGGGCGTGCCTTAAAGTGGTGTTTTTCAACCTTTTTTGAGCAAAGGCACATTTTTTGCGTTGAAAAAATCCGGAGGCACACCACCAGCAGAAATCATTAAAAACGACAGTAAAAAGTCACAATTGTTGTATACGACTTTAAACCATAACCAAGCATGCATCACTATAGCTCTTGTCTCAAAGTCGGTGTACTGTCACGACCTGTCACATAACGCCAGGACTTATTTTGCTGTTTTCCTATGTGTAGTGTTATAGTTCTTGTCTTGCGCTCCTATTTTGGTGTCTTTTTCTCTTTTTTTTGGTATTTTCCTGTAGCAGTTTCATGTCTTCCTTTGATCGACATTTCCCGCATGTACGGTACTTTGTTTTAGCAATCAAGACTATTTCAGTTGTTTTTATCCTTCTTTGAGGGGAAACTGTTGATTGTCATGTCATGTTCGGATGTACATTGTGGATGTGCTCCACAGTAAGTCTTTGCTGTCGTCCAGCATTTTGTTTTTCTTTACTTTGTAGCCAGTTCAGTTTTAGTTTCGTTCTGCGTAGCCTTCCCTAAGCTTCAATGCCTTTTCTTAGGGGCCTTTTCTTTTGTGTATTTTTGGTTTAAGCATTAGACACCTTTTTACCTGCACACTGCCTCCCGCTGTTTCCGACATCTACAAAACAATTAGCTACCAGCTGCCACCTACTGATATGGAAGAGTATTACATGGTTACTCTTCCGAGCTCTAGACAGCACAGACACATAATTTGAAGACTAGAATTACTGGTTTGCAAAAAATATTTTTAAACCAAATAGGTGAAATTAGATCATCTCCCACGACACACCAGACTGTATTTCACGGCACACTAGTGTACCGCGGCACAGTGGTTGAAAAACACTGCCTTAAAGGCACTGCCTTTAGCGTCCTCTCACCTGAAAAGGAGACTAATATATATGTCTCCGTTATCCATAGGTTTATCTATAACCCATAACACGGTGGCCGAATGGATATACCGTATTTTTCGGACTATAAGTCAAGGTTTTTTTCATAGTTTGGCCGGGGGTGCGACGTATACTCCGGAGCGACTTATGTGTGAAATTATTAACATATTACCGTAAAATATCAAATAATATTATTTATCTCATTCGCGTGAGCGACGAAGGAAATGTCCGCTATCGTCACACACACGTCAGCAATCATCACTCACACGTCAACCAATAAGAATTCGGCGGGGGCGGGTCATGGCAGAAGTGCATTGTGGGTTTTGGAATGCTAAATGCTATATGCTATACGCTACTGCCGGAGCTATTAAAATAGACCCCAGCAACATTGGCGGTAACTTATAAAAACTGAGAAGGGCTGAACTAAAATGGCACCGAAAAGGAAATCATATACTGCAGATTACAAGCTGGAAGTAGTGAAATATGCACCAGAAAACGGCGATCGAGCAGCAGAAAGAATGGACGCTAGCAGCGCATACCAGGAGCGACACCGAGGAGGAAGATTTCATCGGATTTAGCGATCGGGAGAGACAGATTGTTTGGTAAACGTTTAGCATGTTCTATATGTTATAGTTATTTGAATGACTCTTACCATAATATGTTACGTTAACATTCCAGGCACGTTCTCAGTTGGTTATTTATGCCTCATATAACGTACACTTATTCAGCTTGTTGTTCACTATTCTTTATTTATTTTAAATTGCCTTTCTAATGTCTATTCTTGGTGTTGGATTTTATCAAATAAATTTCCCCCAAAAATGCGACTTACATACCTGCCAACTTTTGAAATCAGAAAAACCTAGTAGCCAGGGTCCAGGGGCCACAGGCCCCGGTAGGTCCAGGACAAAGTCCTGGTGGGGGGTTCAGGCTTCACCCCCCGACGCAAAATGATTATTAGCATTCAGGCAGGTTAAAATGTTGCTAAAACCATCACTTTTCTATCAGTCACAGTGACTTTTCAAAACAAAAATATTACAGCAAAAATCATATGGGTTGATTGACATGTTTATTCTGTAAGCTAACTTCAATAGTTTGAAATTATTTTGACAGTTAATGCCAGTTATCCTGTCAACCTTTCACAAGACTTCAATTTGTTAATTGAAAGTATAAACAGTATAAACACTTTTTACAGTAAACAAATGGTAAAACAGTACTAAACAATTCCATTAAAAAAAAATTGGTGTCATTATTAACTTTCTGTCCAAGCTTGTATAATCTACTGCCTTGTTCAATTGTATAAAATATTCTGTGCCTAAAATTCACATTTCTATCACAATTATCATACTGTAAACATGGTAAGCTAACTTCATTAAAATTAATAGTCCTGTCAATAGCATGGAATTACAATTCAAATGTAGTTTTTTTGTAAGCCTTTCAAAAGAATTCAAAATATGAAAAATTAATGAAAATTAATTTAAGCCATCAGACACTTGAAAAGTGGCACATCACATCTCTAATGTAATCATTTTAACTTTTCAACAGAAATAGCACTGCAAAAATATTAAGGACATACTTCTGTATTTTGGTAGTTATGCTGTCAACATTTAACAAGATTTCTTCAACTTGGACTTGAAAGCATAAATAGTATAAACACTTTTAACAGTATAACAGTACTAAACAATTCCAATAGATAACATTGGTGTCATTACCTTTTTGTGGCTAAAATCCGAAAAACGTTGAAAGTTTTCCACTTGTATCGCTAGCAACGGCATTAGACTTGTGTTCTTTTGTCCCAACGTGGTCTTTTACATCGCTAATTCCTCCGTGTCCGATCGAAAAATCTTGTCTGCACAAGGTGCAATTCGCGTAGTTTTCACCCTTTTTGGAACGGATAATTATTCCCGGATAGGCTTTTGAATATTCTTCACGGAATGACTGCAGTTTTCTTTTCGGTTTAAGACTCGTTTGCGATTTTTCTCCGGCTGATTCCATGATCGTTCGCTCGTTTGGAAACAATGGCAACAGGTGCCTCGTGCTTGGCAGCGGTGCTATAAATAGCCTCGCGCATTTAAAAAAAAAAAAAATTTTTAATTAATGAAAAACCGTATTTTTTATCACTGCAACCGTAACCCGGAATAGGTTGATGAAAACCGTACTAATTACGGGAAAACCGGAGTTGTTGGCAGGTATGGACTTATACTCCAGTGCGACGTATATATGTTTTTTTCTTCTTTATTATGCATTTTCGGCCGGTGCGACGTATACTCCGGAGCGACTTATAGTCCGAAAAATACGGTAGTCACTCATGAACGGTCAGAGAAGCACAAGGCTGGTCACAGCCCAGTATTATGGGCCACCTTGCAAGCAACATTCCGTTCTCATTTGCGGATGTTTTCAGCAAATCTGTGAAGGATATGTTCCCGGATTCAGATATCGCTCGCCGGTACTCAAATGGCAGAACAAAAGCTACTCAAATAGTGAAAGGTAAGTGTTATTGTTTTTTTTAAGTAAGCAGCAAGTACAGTACAGATAGTAGAACAACTGTGTTTTCATTACTGTACTATATATCAGTGACGTGCAGTCACTAGAGGCAGGTGAGGCCCCGCCTCACCTGCCATCATGGAAAGAAAAAAAATGTAAAAAGAAAAAAAATTAATTAAATTGTTATATGTATCCAGTGATTATACTATAAAGTTATTTTCCATTTAACTTCACCAGTTTTAGATTATTTTTATTGAAAATCGCTGAATTTTCACATTTGCCGTTCAAATACTGAGAAGAGATGGTGCGGTGATCAGCAGCCAGTTGAGGCACGTCACTCAGTTGTGCCTCAACATGGATTGCGGACTCGGCTAACTGCTGGCCTGCTGTGCAGTGAGACCGTATTGCTATATGAATTATATTATACATTTCCATAGTTTAGTTAGCTGAGGTATATAATGTACAGTGTATTTTGTCAACAACTGTATGTGTGTAACGTATTTCTTGTGCTGAGCAATCATAAAACTGCTGCGAAGACGCACTGTGTGAGGCTCGCAGTAATCCCGCCTCCTGGTGCCGGTTAATGCACCCCCGCCGCAGAATGCACCCCCCGACGGGAGCGCCACTCCAACCAAAGCCCACACCCAAACCCTCCACGTGCAAGACCGAATCCACCCAAAAAAAGTCACTTAACAAGAAGCCAAAAAGTGCAAAAACAACAATGGTCGCGCCGGGGGAGCCGTGAACGACTGCAGAGACACAACATTAGGTACACCTGCAGACTGCAGCACGGATTTCATATTTCATTCATTCACAACTCCTCCAACACGAACACCACTGTTCCCGCACTTATAAGTAAAGGCAAGACCATAATAACGTTGTTTTTAATTAAATGTGCTTTTTTTGTGTGCTACAGTTTGTAAGTGTAAAGTTAAGTTAAAGTACCAATGATTGTCACACACACACTAGGTGTGGTGAAATTTGTCCTCTGCATTTGACCCATCCCCTTGATCACCCCCTGGGAGGTGAGGGGAGCAGTGGGCAGCAGCGGCGCCACGCCCGGGAATAATTTTTGGTGATTTAACCCCCAATTTCAACCCTTGATGCTGAGCCAAGCAGGGAAGAATGCTGGTATGAGCTTTTAAACATAACCTGTTAACTGCTGCCAATCAAATGATGAATAAGATACTCTTTAGGGTTCATATGTTTGTAAATCTGACTGTGATGAAGTCAGTGCCTCACCAGCCATCAACCTCACCGCACATCACTGATATATATATATATATATATATATATATATATATATATATATATATATATATTATTTTTTAGTCTGTCCTTTGCCTCTATTTCTTTGTGGTGTACAGCCCTTTGTTTTTCAACTGTGCTTGTTTTTAAAGGGCTTTATAAATAAAGTTGGTATGGTATGGTATATTAAGTGGTACAAAATGGATGGATGGATGGATATATATATATGAGAAATACTTTAATTTCAGTGAATTCTAGCTATAAATATACTCCTCCCCCTTAACCCCGCCCCCTCAATCTCGAATTCGGAGGTCTCAAGGTTGGCAAGTATTGCCGTACGAACCCTGAGTTTGGTGCTACGCTCCTGGCTACAGACCAGACAACCGCTGGGACTCACAACGTTACCACTTTGTGACAGGACTACACTTAGAATGGGGTTACGTGTATTTGTTAAAAATGCAATAAACATTGTCAGGGGCTCCTTCTAGTTCGCTCACCTGTCCTATTCCAGTCTCGGACTTTGGCCGGGTTTTTATACCTCTCCCGGCTCTGTTGCAGGAAGTCCCCCAGCGCCAGCATGCCTCCTCCGCTCAAAGTGTTGGTGAGAAGGAGATACCGACCCTGGAACAGCCGCCGCCACGAGAACCGAATACGGACTACAAACTCCTTTCCCGCCTGGGGAAGCATGTCGAAGTTGTTAATATGGAACCTTTTCAATGACATGTGACGCAATGTTGCTGAAGGAAGTCGCAACAAACAGAGGAAAGCAACCAAGAGAATTTACCACCGTCCAAGACGGCAACTAAATGTCAGTGCGCCTCCTGCTGGCGTGGAGGAATACGGGGTTTCACAACGGATGCATAGCAAAGTAGTATACTGAGACATTCAACACTATTAAACACTTTATTTAGTCATTTAACCTTCTTTAGTATGGAAGTAGAATTGTCTCACATCAACTTATATATATATATATATATATATATATATATATATATCAATATGATATTAATACATATGCATATATTATTAAATATACAAATACAAATACAAATGTCCATCCATCCCATCCATCTTCTTCCGCTTATCCGAGGTCGGGTCGCGGGGGAAGCAGCCTAGGCAGAGAAGCTCAGACTTTCCTTTCCCCAGCCACTTCAGTCATGAGCTTTGGGTTATGACCGAAAGGACAAGATCACGAGTTTCAAGCGTCCGAAACAAGCGGGGCTCTCCCTTAGCGATAGGGTGAGAAGCTCTGCCATCCGGGGGGAGCTCAGAGTAAAGCCGATGCTCCTCCACATCGAGAGGAGCCAGATGAGGTGGTTTGGGCATCTGGTCAGGATGCCAACCGAACGCCTCCCTAGGGAGGTGTTTATGGGCACGTCCGACCGGTATGAGGCCACAGGGAAGACCCAGGACACGTTGGGAAGACTATGTCTCCCGGCTGGCCTGGGAACGCCTCGGGATACCCCAAGAAGAGCTGGACAAATACAAATGTGATATGCAAATAAATAAAAAATTTGTATAAATAAACGCGTATTGTAAATATATTTTTTGACATTTGAAAATATATACAAATAAAATTCATAAATATAAAAATGTGACACACGAATAAATTAAACATTTGTATAAATAAACGTGTATTTGTTTATATATTTTTTTAGATTTGAATATAAATATGCTTGATTTTGCATTTGTATTTGTATTGAATTTGCATATGTGGATCGCTTTTTTGCTTTTGTGTCGATGAGACATTCCTACCACAAACCAGATGCACAAATAAATCAATCAATCAATCAATCAATCTTTATTTATATAGCCCTAAATCACAAGTGTCTCAAAGGGCTGCACAAGCCACAACGACATCCTCGGTACAAAGCCCACATACGGGCAAGGAAAAACTCACCCCAGTGGGACGTCGATGTGAATGACTATGAGAAACCTTGGAGAGGACCGCATATGTGGGTAACCCCCCCCCTCTAGGGGAGACCGAAAGCAATGGATGTCGAGTGGGTCTGACATAATATTGTGAGAGTCCAGTCCATAGTGGATCCAACATAATAGTAAGAGTCCAGTCCATAGTGGGGCCAGCAGGACACCATCCCGAGCGGAGACGGGTCAGCAGCGTAGAGATGTTCCCAGCCGATGCACAGGCGAGCGGTCCACCCCGGGTCCCGACTCTGGACAGCCAGCACTTCATCCATGGCCACCGGACCTGTGCCCCCCCCCCCTCAAGGAAAAGGGGAGCAGAGGAGAAAAGAAAAGAAACGGCAGATCAACTGGTCCAACAGGGGGGCTATTTAAAGGCTAGAGTATACAAATGAGTGACCTACACACTCCCCTAAACAACCAGCAGAGGGCACTGCAGCCAGAGCGGTCTGGGTCACAGAGCATTATATGCATTATATGCAAAATGCCCGGAGTTCTCTGCACAAAAACAATCCACGTCTTTACAGAGAGAACGCACAACGGGCCTGAGCTAGCTAACGTTAGTGTTGTATTAGCTAATGCTAATTTATCCAGTTAATCTGAAAGACCGTGCTCGCTGCTTATTCTATTGTATCAATGTCGTTTAATGACCTTGTCCCGATGTTGTTACTGATCTCTTATCAGCGCAATGTGTGTCAAATCATCCCAAAAGTCATGACGTAATATAACCCTCCCTAGTGTGCCTCTGATTGGCTCGCCAGTGTCTGACCATGTCTGTGACCCAGACCGCTCTGTATGTCTTTGTATGTCACATTTTTATATATAATGCTAATTTATCCAGTTAATCTGAAAGACCGTGCTCGCTGCTTATTCTATTGTATCAATGTCGTTTAATGACCTTGTCCCGATGTTGTTACTGATCTCTTATCAGCGCAATGTGTGTCAAATCATCCCAAAAGTCATGACGTAATATAACCCTCCCTAGTGTGCCTCTGATTGGCTCGCCAGTGTCTGACCATGTCTGTGACCCAGACCGCTCTGTATGTCTTTGTATGTCACATTTTTATATATACACATTTTATTTGTATATATTTTCAAATGTCAAAAATATATTTACAAATACGCGTTTATTTATACAAATTATTTATTTATTTGTGTATCACATTTGTATGTGTATATTTATTAATATATGCATATGTATTAATATCATATTGATATATATAATTTGATGTGAGACAATTCTACTTCCATAGTTTATCAGTTAATATGCTATATTAACTTCACATCTAATTGAATGACCACCACATTTTCCGATATAATTTACCCTGAATTAATTAGTGGAGGGTGTATTTAGTTAAGCAAAAAAGTGAGAAAAATCCTCTTGTCTTCTTTGATGCTTTTGCAATCTCAGTTCATGAAATAAATACAAATATATATTGCAGTAAAGATCATATCTGTAAGCTGTGGTTACTGACATACTCGTCAGTAATTCAGCCCCGCTAGCAGCTCTCATTAATAAAGGATGTCATGCGTGTATTTCCAGAACACTCGTTGATTGGTCAGGTGGACTGTCCAAACATGTCATTTAACAGCCGAATAAATAACGGAAACATGGCATAGCCTTCAAAGTAAAAGTTTTAGGTGAAATAGCAGTGATTAATCTTAAAATAGACACCACCTTATAAATTAAAACACTGGGACTAACACAGGGGGCCACATGAGGTATAAAACATAAACATATCACGTTTAAACATCGCTTTTATTTCGAGTTGAAGTCATCTTGCCTTATTTTGAAAGTCTTTACCGGATGTAGTTTAATTTATTTTTCCTATCTTGATAATAGTGGTGTCTGCGGATGCAGGACGCGGTGGACAGCAGCCGGATAGAAATCTACAAAGGTGGGGTTAAGACCTTTTTCATGTTATAATCATTTTACATCAAATCAATCGATCTGTAAATTAATTAATATACGGTAGTGTGATTCATCAAAACTCGCCTGCGAACAATTCAGACCGTCCATGCACAGGAAATGTTGCATTTAGAACAGCTGTTTTGTAGGGAAAAACATAAATGCACATCAATGTATTGTTGGACTGGATGTCCAAGACAAGTTCTGAGGGTTTTATGTGCTTCTTTCAAGAAATACTGTGCAATTCTGCAAGGAAGGGCGTTACACAATCTAATGATACCAATCGGGATAATGCATCCTAATTGACATGAAGAAAGAACTATTACTCCTTAGAGAACGACTGTGTTTTATAGCTGATGCTGCAGGCAATATGTATGTTCATATAAGAATACACCATAATAAATAAATAGAAGAAAAATACTCCAAATATACTGTAAATGCTTCACGTAGTGTGAAGTGTGAATATAAATTGAAATACTCATCAATACCATTTATTTTATTAAGGAATTAACCATTGACAAATATTCAAGTTCATTACATTACATTACTACACCATTGTAAAATAATGCAAAGAATATTATCATTGAAATGATTTATTCTTGGGGAAGTATAGTAAAGGTTTGAATTGTATAGTAAAGGTTTGAATTGTCCATTTCCAACACCCAGTTAATGGAAGCAAACCTATGTTATTGCCTGATAATACTGCATGTTCATGCTTTCATGTCAATAGACATACGGTATTATCATAAAACGTATTAATCGAAATCAGACCTGCAACGTA
The DNA here is from genome assembly GCF_033978685.3 of Nerophis lumbriciformis. Classification (NCBI taxonomy): domain Eukaryota; kingdom Metazoa; phylum Chordata; class Actinopteri; order Syngnathiformes; family Syngnathidae; genus Nerophis; species Nerophis lumbriciformis. The sequence continues at coordinate 18,282,187 of NC_084561.2, read as the reverse complement.
ATTACGAGATGTCATCAAGATTTCACAAATATGAACGATTCGGCATACAAAACTAATTTTCAAAGTGAAAAATCCAACTGCGAAAACAGAATTGTGCGATTGCATCCCACTCAGTCTGGAAAGAGACGTCGATATGAAACATAACGTTTGTATTTATATTTTCTAATAGTTTAACAAGAATGAAGAATACAGTAAAATGGTGTAGAAGTAGAGATGTCCGATAATGGCTTTTTTGCCCATATCCGATATTCCGATATTGTCCAACTCTTAATTACCGATTCCGATATCAACCAATACCGATATATACAGTCGTGGAATTAACACATTATTATGCCTAATTTTGTTGTGATGCCCCGCTGGATGCATTAAACAATGTAACAAGGTTTTCCAAAATAAATCAACTTAAGTTATGGAAAAAAAATGCCAACATGGCACTGCCATATTTATTATTGAAGTCACAAAGTGCATTATTTTTTAACATGCCTCAAAACAGCAACTTGGAATTTGGGACATGCTCTCCCTGAGAGAGCATGAGGAGGTTGAGGTGGGGTTAGGGGGTAGCGGGGCGGTGCATATTGTAGCGTCCCGGAAGAGTTAGTGCTGCAAGGGGTTCTGGGTATTTGTTCTGTTGTGTTTATGTTGTGTTACGGTGCGGATGTTCTCCCGAAATGTCTTTGTCATTCTTGTTTGGTGTGGGTTCACAGTGTGGCGCATATTTGTAACAGTGTTAAAGTTGTTTATACGGCCACCCTCAGTGTGACCTGTATAGCTGTTGACCAATTATGCATTGCATTCACTTGTGTGTGTGAAAAGCCGTAGATATTATGTGACTGGGCCGGCACGCAAATGCAGTGCCTTTAAGATTTTGTGGCGCTCTGTACTTCTCCCTACGCCCGTGTACCACTCCGTACAGTGGCGTTTTAAAAAGTCATACATTTTACTTTTTGAAACTGATACCGTTCATTTCCGATATTACATTTTAAAGCATTTATCGGCCGATTAAATCGGCTGTCCGATATTATCGGACATCTCTAATAAAAATGTCTTTAAAAAAGAAATTCGTTTTTTGGAACCAAAAATCCGATTGAAAAAACCTGCAGTCAACCATAATTAAGAGATTCTATCCAGATTGTACAAGTGTGAGCACTTTGACAAACAGTATTGACTATGGTTTTGAAAACAGCTAGTTTTAAAAAAGAGAGTCTGCGTCAAAAATACCGGTTGTTTTTATTTTTTTAAATAGCTTGACTGGAATAAAGAACAGTATTTATAAGTTGCATCAAGATTGTAGAAATATGAGCAATATGTCTTATATTAAATACCATTGTTTAAAAAAATAAAAAAAAAGTTTTTCGAAATCACAAATCTTACCGCAAAGACCTGCAACAAAATGATGAGATTCAATCAAGATTGTACAAATAAGAGCAATTTGACATATCTTCAAATGTCTTAAAAATAAAATAAATTTTTGAAATGAATGCAAAAACCTGCCATCAATAACGTCATTCTGACATTCTATCAAGATCGTACAAGTATGAACCATTTGACATCAAACATAAAAACAAAGCCAGTTTTTCAAAGTCAAAAGTCAAATCAAATTCTGTGAGAACAGAATTGTGAGATTGTGTCACACAAAGTCTGAAAAGATAGTATTAAACATAACGTGTGTATATAATAGTTTAACTAGAATACAAAAAATGTTTAATCGAGATTATACAAATGTGAACAATTTGTCGTATATTAATTACCAGTGTTTTGAAAACAAAACTACCTTTTTCAAATTTACAAATTTACTGCAAATATCTGTAAATTATGAGATTCAAACAAGATTGTGAAAATGTGAACAATTTGACATATATTATAAAGTTAAAGTTAAAGTACCAATGATTGTCACACACACACACACTAGGTGTGGTGAAATTATTCTCTGCATTTGACCCATCAACCTTGATCACCCCCCTGGGAGGTGAGGGGAGCAGTGAGCAGCAGCGGTGGCCACGCCCGGGAATCATTTTTGGTGATTTAACCCTCAATTCCAACCCTTGATGCTGAGTGCCAAGCAGGGAGGTAATGGGTCCCATTTTTATAGTCTTTGGTATGACTCGGCTGTGGTTTGAACTCACAACCTACCGATCTCAGGGCGGACACTCTAACCACTGGGCCACTGAGTAGGTTATTAATCATCATCTCATATATATATTGACATGTATATATGAGATGTCTTGAAAAATCAGAAATTCCAATGTAAAAACCTCCAGTTAATCACACAATTATGGAATTCCATCAAGATTGTACAAATATGAGCCATTTCACATACAGTATTTCACCATGGTTTTAAAAACAAAGCTAATTCTTTTTAATCCGACTGTGAAAACACAACCATGAGCTTGTGTCACACGCAGCCTGGAAAGATAGGCAGCATCAAACATAATGCATGTATTTATATTATACTTTTAGAATAAATAACAAAAGTTGGTCTGGAAGTTAATTAAAAAAGTACAAGTATGAGCAATTCAACCCATATTACCATGTTTTGAAATCATCATAACGCAGATATGTTGAAAAGTATTTTCAGGTTCACGCTGGGCCATTCTTCCTCTTCTCAACAACCTGCACCACTCATAAAAACACAAAAAAACACACACACACACACACACGGGCACACAGGCACACACACACACGCAGCTCCCCTTTGCATCTCCCTGCTTCTCTGTGTGCTGTGCAGAGGAGAGAAAAAGATGACGCTGTACTATTTTTAGCTGCCCCTCCTGTCATCTGCATCCACACGCTTCCTCGAAAAGGAGGCACATGATTGGGGGAAAAGGGGGAGGAGGGGAGGAGGCGCTCCGCCATCTCAGACAAGCTGAAAGGACGCAGCATCTGCATTACTCGCTCTGACGTGATTGATGTGTGCTATTGACATCACTTGAAGGATGCAAGATGCAGTTCTTCATTTCCCCTCTGGGCTGACCTTTGACCTGTGATATTCCCTCCAAATTTCAAAAATATGGTATTGATACTACCGCTTATGGAGGAATTGTATGGTCATGTTCACACTGCCTTCAGTTCTTGTATGTGATGCGTGGGAGGGAAGTTCTGTTGCCACATCATTTTATGTGGTCCTCTACACATTATACTGTATATGAGGGCCGCCACAATATTTATGTGGCCGGCCACATTATTTAAGTGGCACGCCACATTATTTCTGTGGCAAGCCACATTATTTATGTGGCCTATTATTGCCACATTATTTAAGTGGCTCGCCACATTATTTCTGTGGCAAGCCACATCATTTATGTGGCCTATTACATTATTTAAGTGGCAGGCCACATCATTTTATGTGGTCCTCTACATTATATATGAGGGCCGCCACAATATTTATATGGCCGGCCACATTATTTAAGTGGCACGCCACATTATTTATGTGGCAAGCCACATCATTTATGTGGCCCATTACATTATTTAAGTGGCAGGCCACATTATTTTATGTGGTCCTCTACATTGTATGTGAGGGCCGCGACAATATTTATGTGGCCGGCCACATTATTTAAGTGGCACGCCACATTATTTCAGTGGCACGCCATATTATTTAAGTGGCACGCCACATTATTTCTGTGGCAAGCCACATCATTTATGTGGCCTATTAACGCCACATTATTTAAGTGGCACGCCACATTATTTCTGTGGCAAGCCACATCATTTATGTGGCCTATTACATTATTTAAGTGGCAGGCCACATCATTTTATGTGGTCCTCTACATTATATATGAGGGCCGCGACAATATTTATGTGGCCGGCCACATTATTTAAGTGGCACGCCACATTATTTCTGTGGCAAGCCACATCATTTATGTGGCCTATTACATTATTTAAGTGGCAGGCAACATCATTTTATGTGGTCCTTTTACATTATATATGAGGGCCGCAACAATATTTATGTGGCCGGCCACATTAATTCAGTGGCACGCCACATCATTTACGTGGTCCATTACATTATTTCAGTGGCACGCCACATCATTTTATGTGGTCCTCTACATTATATATGAGGGCCGATACAATATTTATGTGGCACGCCACATCATTTAAGTGGCCCAATACATTATTTAGGTGGCAGGCCACATCATTTTATGTGGTCCGCCACATTATTTAAGTGGCCTATTACATTATTTAAATGGCCTGTTACATTATTTAAGTGGCCTGTTACATTATTTAAATGGCCTGTTACATTATTTAAGTGGCCTGTTACATTATTTTATGTGGTCCGCCACATTATTCAAATGGCCCGTTATAATATTTAAGTGGCAGGCCAAAAATTTTATGTGGTCCGCCACATTATTTATGTGGCCCGCTACATTTTTAAGTGGAACATCACATCATTTTATGTGGTACGCCGTATTATTTATGTGGTCCGCCACATCATTTATGTGGACCATTACATTATTTAAGTGGCAGGCCACATAATTGTATGTGGTCCACCACATTATTTAAGTGGCCTGTTACATTATTTAAATGGCAGGCCACTTCATTTTATCTGGTCCTCTACATTATATATGAGGGCCGCAACAATATTTATGTGGTCGGCCACATTATTTAAGTAGCAGGCCACATCATTTTCTGTAGTCCGCCACATTATTTATGTGGTCCGCCACATTATTCAAATGGCCCGTTATAATATTTAAGTGGCAGGCCAAAAATTTTATGTGGTGCGCCACATTATTTAAGTGGCCCATTGCATTATTTCAGTGGCACGCCACATCATTTACGTGGCCCATTACATTATTTAAGTGGCAGGTCACATCATTTTATGTGGTCCTCTACATTATATATGAGGGCCGCAACAATTTTTATGTGGCCGGCCACATTATTGAAGTGGCACGCCATGTTATTGAAGTCGCACGCCACATCATTTACGTGGCCCATTACATTATTTAAGTGGCAGGCCACATCATTTTATGTGGTCCTCTACATTATGTATGAGGGCCGCCACAATATTTAAGTGGCCGGGCACATTATTTAAGTGGCACGCCACATCATTTATGTGGCCCATTACATGATTTAAGTGGCAGGCCACATCATTTTATGTGGTCCGCCACATTATTTATGTGGCCCGCTACATTTTTAAGTGGAACGCCACATCATTTTATGTGGTTCGCTGTATTATTTATGTGGTCCGCCACAATATTTAAGTGTCCCGCAACATCATTTTCTGTTGTCCGCCACATTATTTATTTGGTCCGCCACATCATTTTATATCGTCCGCCACATTGTTGTATGTGTTCCGCCACACTGTTCTATGTGTTCCGCCACATTGTTGTATGTGTTCTGCCACACTGTTCTATGTGTTCCGCCACATTGTTGAATGTGTTCCGCCACATTGTTGAATGTGTTCCGCCACATTATTTTAAGTAGCCCACAACATTATTTAAGTGGTCCGCCACATTACTTTACGTGGCCTACATAAGGCTAGATGAAGAACATTATAGTCAAAGGTATTTGCTCTTTAAATTTTGACAGAAAAATGTATTGCAAATAATTGTATATTCTACACTTTAATATAATCTGATCAAGTAACAATGTAAACAATGTAAATAATTCAATGTATATACTCTGATGATTAACTTGTGTGATGACTGTATTATGCTGATAGTATATATTTGTACCATGAATTGATTAACGGGGACCCCGACTTAAACAATTTGAAAAACGTATTCGGGTGTTACCATTTAGTGGTCAATTGTACGGAATATGTACTGTACTGTGCAATCTACTAATAAAAGTTTCAATCAATCAATCAAGCAAGCATTTCTGTTGGTTATCAAGATTCAATTACTTAAAGGAGAACTGCACTTTTTTTGGAAGTTTTCATTCATAATCATGAAAGACATGACGATAGATTTTTTTCTTTTTTCTTTTTGCATTCTAAATATTAAATAAATGCAATCATAAGTCCACTTACAATGGAGCCTATGGGAGCCGCGCAATTCTGCCTACAAAGCCCTGAAAAAACATCCAAACACCTCCACTAGGGGTTTATATACATTATATAAGTAAGTATATATGTAAGGTAGTTACAGGCATATTTAAAATAACATTTAATAATTACGTATTTTGATAATTTGAAGCATACACGGCACAATAATTTTAAAATGTTTTCTTCATCACTGATTATTACTCACTGCAGACTTTACTGTGCAAGGTCTGCTGTCATTAGGATGCTGACTGCTAGGATGTTCATATATTCCCATTTAGATGACAAATGTCTCATAATCCTCAAGAAGAAAATGGGTGGGGGGGGGGGGGATCAAGCTCCCCTTTCGTGTCTTTCTCGCTAGTTTCGGGTCCTAAATAGCTGTCAAAGTGTACCAACTTGTTGGAATACCTACTCAGACTACTTCAGTCCAGGTGAGAGGCATGATTCATAATTTACAATAAACTCCCACAAGCAGGGAAGCGAGGAAGAGGCTTACCACTCGACGATGTCGAAAAAGGCGCACACGGTAGTGATCACGGCGCTGCTATAAATCGTTTGTCCGTGTTAGCGCTTAAAATAACAATATCACTAATACTTGGTTAATATTCAAGTCACGAATTGTAAATGGAGTATTGTTGGCACTTTTTGAATTGTTATTTATTGGATTTTATGGGAGAAATAGTGGCGCTCCCATTGGCTCCGCTGTAAGCAGACTTTTATTCACGTTTATTTAATATTTAGAATGCATAAAATTTAAAAAAATCCATCCATCGTCATGTCTTTCATAAATGATTGTGAACGATAGGCAAAATTCCCCAAAAATTGCAGCTCCACTTTAAATATCTGTGTGTCACCGTGAGCTAGGATTTAATAACAAGTATGCATTCATCTGTAAAACAGTTGCCTATGCAAAATGTGTAATGAGGCTATTATATGTTTATATTCATATACATCCACTGATACAATCGGCCCTCTGAGAGCAGCCATAACTGCAATGTGGCCCTCAATTAAAATTTAAACCCCCGCTGTCCTCACCTGTCATGTCAGGTCTGACAATATGTATTGTTTTTTCTATGTTGATGTTTAGTTCCTGTCCAGCAGTCTTATTTTTAGTTTTCACTTCCTGTTCTGCTATTAAGCGCTAATTGTACTCGCCTACCTCTGATTTGTTATCAGGAGACTCACCTGCCTCAGATCACTAATCAGAGGGGTTTTGTGCCAGCCTCACATCTGAGTCGAGGGTGGATCCTTGCTTTTTCTTGTGTTCATGCTTCTTGTGCATTTCCCTGCTGCACTATTCCTAGGGATGATGTTCGAAACCGGTTCTCCCGGTTGTTCGATAAGAAAAGAACCGTTCGATAAGAAAAGAACCGATTCCATGGACTCGAATCCCTTTTTGAGAACCGGTTCTCGTTATCGAGGCCACTATAGTAAAGAAAAAGAGTTGGTTCTTTATTCGAATCCCTGGGAACGAATCCTGTCCCACAAGAAATGCCCTGTGGGACATCACAGGAAATGACGTAGCTCAGTCATGTCACACAAGCAGCAAAAATAATGAACCGGAAAAAACGCCTCAAGGCATGGCTATTCACCTATAGTGATCACAGAGACAGGTTGTTTTTGTGTTACTGTATATATTTGTTTTTCTGAAAAATCCCACTTAATATATTTTGGGTAACAACAGTCAATATTTATTTATTTTATTTTTTTAGGGGGGTAACAGTCAATATTTATTTTTATTTTTTTATTCTATTTTTTTTCTTATAAAATAATTTGAGCTTTTGTTAAACCAAATATTGTGTTTTTTTCCATATACAACAACCTACTCAGTGGCCTAACCTACTCAGTGGCCAACCTACTCAGTGGCCACTCAGTGACCTAGTGGTTAGAGTGTCCGCCCTGAGATCGATAGGCCGGGGTTCAAACCCCGGCCGAGTCATACCAAAGACTATAAAAATGGGACCCATTGCCTCCCTGCTTGGCACTCAGCATCAAGGGTTGGAATTGGGGGTTAAATCACCAAAAATGATTCCCTCACCTCCCAGGGGGGTGATCAAGGGGATGGGTCAAATGCAGAGGACAAATTTCACCACACCTACTGTGTGTGTGACAATCATTGGTACTTTAACTATCTAGATTCGATAAGAGAATCGAAAAGGAATCGGTTCGATAAGAGGATTCGATAATGGGCTCGAACTCGATCATTTCTTATCAAACATCATCCCTAACTATTCCTCAGTGTTTGTATTACGCAACATCATGTCAGGTCAAAGCATCTTCCTCCTGGGATATGTTGAGTACCGTATTTTTCGGACTATAAGTCGCAGTTTTTTTTCATAGTTTGGCCGGGCTCCAGTGCGACTTATATATTTTTTTCCTTCTTTATTATGCATTTTCGGCAGGTGCGACTTATACTCCGGTGCGACTTATACTCCGAAAAATACGGTAAATTGACTTGTACAACAGCACCCTCTGCTGGATTTATAGCTACATTTCCCCTGCAGATAGCGCCATCAAACCACTTTCAATTCAAGTTACTAATACAAAAAAATATTAGCTATTTACGGCGGAGAAAAAGGGTTGTGGGGGTCTACTGTAATCAAAACTATTCTGTTGACATTGTTGCCTATGGGCCCAGTTGGCCCTAAGAGGATGGGAGTTCTAAGGCAGCCATCACTGATTAATGAAATGAGCCCGACTCGCTGGCAGCGGCACTTAAGTCCTGATCAACCCAGCTCGTCAATCCTTTTTAGGTGTCAGCTTTAAGGGAGCACCTTATGATGTCATCGTCATCCAGGACAGACGCTCCCTGTTCATGACTGGTTTCACAAACTACAACAACAAAAACTAGCTACTAGTTTTAATATATGCAGAAATTACTTTTTTTTATTTCATTTTTACTATTTGTTTGTATATTGGATGATCAAGTTTATACAAATTAGCTGCAGGAAAAACACATGTATCTATTTAATGTTGGCTCTTGGGGAATTTATAGTGCATAGTACAGTGTTTTTCAACCTTTTTTGAGGCAAGGCACATTTTTTGCGTTGAAAAAAATCCGGAGTCACGCCACCAGCAGAAATCATAAACTCTGTTGACGGTAAAAAGTCGTTGCAATTGTTGGATATGACTTTAAACCATAACCAAGCATACATCGATGTAACTCTTGTCTCAAAGTAGGTGTACTGTCACCACCTGTCACATCACGCCATGACTTATTTTGAGTTTTTTGCTGTTTTCCTTTGTGTAGTGTTTTAGTTCTTGTCTTGCGCTCCTATTTTGGTGTCTTTTTCTCTTTTTTTTTGTATTTTCCTGTAGCAGTGTCATGTTTTCCTTTGAGCGATATTTCCCGCATCTACTTTGTTTTAGCAATCAAGAATATTTCAGTTGTTTTCATCCTTCTTTGTGGGGACATTGTTGATTGTCATGTCATGTTTGGATGTACTTTGTGGACGCCGTCTCTGCTCCACAGTAAGTCTTTGCTGTCGTCCAGCTTTCTGTTTTGTTTACTTTGTAGTCAGTTCAGTTGTAGTTTCGTTCTGCATAGCCTTCCCTAAGCTTCAATGACTTTTCTTAGGGGCACTCACCTTTTGTTTATTTTTGGTTTAAGCATAAGACACCTTTTTACCTGCACACTGCCTCCCGCTGTTTCCGACATTTACTAAGCAATTAACTACCGGCTGCCACCTACTGATATGGAAGAGTATTACACGGTTACTCTGCCAAGCTCTACACAGCACCGACACTCAACAACAACACATCATTTGCAGACTATAATTACTGGTTTGCAAAATATGTTTTCAACTCAAATAGGTGAAATTAGATAATGTCCCACGGCACACCAGACTGCATCTCACGGCACACTAGTGTGCCGCGGCACAGTGGTTGAATAACACTGGTATAGTAAATCAAAACCCCTATACAAGCTGTACTCTAAAGTATATTGAAGCTCCTTTTCGGAAGCCTTATTTTCCCTTTTTGGGTTTGTGCTTCTTCATTATTTATGGAGCATCTCTGTGTTGCTTCATGTAAACTGATAGGAGGGTGCAGTTGTTTGGTCTCTCAACAATCTAGTGTTCCACTGCAGCGAGTCAAGATAACACGCTAAGTATAGAGCAAGCCACTTGGACTCAGACGGGAGTCAACATCTTCTCAAGGTCTCCCAGTTTCCTCGGTTTTGTCCTTGCGGTGTTCTGCGTCATGCGGTTATGAGACAGTCGCTTTGTTTATTCTAACAGTTCGGGGAAATTAGAAAGAAGATCAGAAAAGATACAGAGAAAGCGCTTACTGACAAACTAAAGAGACGTGGGGGTCTACTTTGATACATGTGGTACGTTAAAGGTGCTCAAACGGTCAATACATTGTGTATCTTCTCTTTATACAAAGCTAAGATATAAATATATATGTCATTGATTAAGCACGGTTGACTTTTTTTGATCACACTTATGGCATGGGATCAATTAAAGACCTTACCCTTTTTCCATTGGTGTCCACAGATGGCCTCAGCAACAGCAACCTATGGACAGAAGGAGTCCTCAGACCAGAACTTTGACTATATGTTTAAGATCCTCATCATTGGCAACAGCAGCGTGGGTAAGACGTCCTTCTTGTTCCGTTACGCCGACGACTCCTACACACCAGCCTTCGTCAGCACGGTGGGCATCGACTTCAAGGTGAAGACCATCTACAGGAACGATAAAAGGATCAAACTACAGATCTGGGTAAGACTTTAACGCGGATGAACTTGAGGTGATACTGTCAAACTCATTTTCAGTGAGGGTCACATCGCAGTTATGGCTTGTTAAAGTGAATAAATATGAAATATAATGTACAATCTCCTCATGATATTAATACACAATTTCCCATACAGTAGATTTTTTTTTCACGTACAAATTGATGGATAACAAACTTGTTTTTGAAATCATAAGTCAGGGGGACAGGCATCATTTGTAGATGTCCGATAATGGCTTTTTTGCCGATATCCGATATTCCGATATTGTCCAACTCTTAATTACCGATTCCGATATCAACCGATACCGATATATACAGTCGTGGAATTAACACATTATTATGCCTAATTGTGTTGTGATGCCCCGCTGGATGCATTAAACAATGTAACAAGGTTTTCCAAAATAAATCAACTCAAGTTATGGAAAACAATGCTAACATGGCATGGCGGTGTATATTGTAGCGTCCCGGAAAAGTTAGTGCTGCAAGGGGTTCTGGGTATTTGTTCTGTTGTGTTTATGTTGTGTTACGGTGAGGATGTTCTCCCGAAATGTGTTTGTCATTCTTGTTTGGTGTGGGTTCACAGTGTGGCGCATATTTGTAACAGTGTTAAAGTTGTTTATACGGCCACCCTCAGTGTGACCTGTATGGCTGTTGACCAAGTATGCTTGCATTCACTTGTGTGTGTGAAAAGCCGTAGATATTATGTGACTGGCCCGGCACGCAAAGTAAGTGCCTTTAAGGTTTATTGGCACTCTGTACTTCTCCCTACGTTCGTGTACTCAGCGACGTTTTAAAAAGTCATAAATTTTACTTTTTGAAACCGATACCGATAATTTCCGATATTACATTTTAAAGCATTTATCGGCCGATAATATCGGCAGTCCGATATTATTGGACATCCCTAATCATTAGTGTATCATTGATACTAGAGTGATTAGATTAATATTTTCATTTTCCTTTAAATGGAAACGCCCTGGGGCTTCCAGCGGCATACAAGCGTTCGCACCCTGAAACATGTATTTAGCGCGATCTGAAGGTTTGTAAATCGAACAGTTCGTAAATCGAGGTTCCACTGTAGTACATTTTTGACTCTGCCTCTCAAAAGAATCGGAATCAAGAATCATTGGGAACCAGAATTTAAATGAGGAATCGTAGTCGTAATCGTAACTTTTAAAATCCAAATGATGCCAAACTTTACACGCATGGAAAACGTAACTCAAAGGATGAGTTATGCAGTTGTTTTTAAGGTAATGGTGGTCAGTGAAGCTATTCTTTGTGTCTGTGGAAGAGCTAAGGAATATGATTGTCAGAGTTTGTTGGTGACGAACTCCAAAATGCAGAGATGACGGCAGGCATTGAGCGAGAAAACATGATTTAATACTATAGCAAAAAAACAAACAAAAGGGTACAAACAAAAGGCGCGCACAAGGCGGAGAACAAACTTGGCTATGAACTAAAATAGCACAAAGGCTAACTGTCGACAAGAAACAAAAACACTTACTTTGACACGAAGGAACTATGACATGAGCAGAGTGAACAAACGTAGACAGAGCTACAACGACAAGTATTATGACAGGTGGTAGTGACATCGACAATGACAATAATCCAGCACTGACTGGAGGGGAAGGCAGGTTTAAATAGCAGCTGGCTGATTGACACCAGGTGTGGCCAGGTGCCAATCAGCCACAGCTGGGGGGACACAGCACTCAGGGAGACAAACAGGAAACAGAACCAAAACAAGAGCGCTGACAGGAAATACTACACACACAGAGGAAAAACTAAAACACAACCAAACTGTCAGGGGCAAGCCTGACAATGATATATTGCATTGGAACAAGTTGATAATTAAAGCCAAAGTGGTTCACATTTCCACTGCACTGCTGTTTTACTGCAATCTAGCAGTTGTTATTTAGCGGAAAATATTTAAAAACGTGTGTCAGGTCGAAATTTTCTTTGAACTGTTTTGTAACCAAAGGCGATGGCTGTTTACGACCCCCGTACCCTCAGAAACAGCTGTTGCCATGTAATCAGGGAAGGTCCAAATAAAAGAGGAGGCGTACAATCTTTCGTCAGAGCGTGGTGGGACACTGTACAAGAGTACAGCTCAAACAATTCTCCTCAATTGAGCCAAATTTAATTATGTCTCTGTTTAATTCCTTGCTTCTTTGTCTGTTTAATAGATGTCATCAGTGTTTGAACCTGACAACGTGTTCTAAAACAAAGGGATGGTCTAGCGTCCTCTGCATAACTGGACTATTTTGTCCCGAAATGTGCAAAGTTGACAACACGTCTACTGCGGAGGACGCAGGTTCTGAGGGAGGATGTCCGGGGTCGTCAACACAATATAGTGTTTGAATAAAGGTTGTGTGGGTTTACTTCAGTCAAGAGTATGAAATGTCCTGATAGTTGAGTAGGATGCTGAAAGCTGAAGAGAAATGCTTCCAACTGGTGTTTCAGAATGATGCTGGTTGTAGTGAGATTGCTAGATGTGCAGGAGACTATTGCACTGTGGGGTTTGTGTATATAGAACTTCTGTTATTGTCACTTATTATACGCTTATTACACACTATACGCATCATAATAATCCCCTCAATTCCGCTCCAAAAATGGATTAACTCGCTGGAATATAAAGACAATATAACATACATCCATAAACCTGGATGCATATGCAAAAGTGCAATATATTTATCTGTACAGTAATCTATTTATTTATATCCGCACCTTATTGCTCTTTTATCCTGCACTACCATGAGCTAATGCAACGAAATTTCGTTCTTATCTGTACTGTAAAGTTCAAATTTGAATGACAATAAAAAGGAAGTCTAGTCTCGTCTTATTTACTTGTAGAAATGGAGCTACCAAGGTTTCAATGTTAAGACTTCGTTGTACAAATAGGTTCATTAAAGTGCCGGGGGTTATATGTATACACTCATGTTTTCTTAAAGATAGGTATACATAACATGTTTGCATGCGTGTGTGTGTGTGTGTGTGTGTGTGTGTGTGTGTGTGTGTGTGTGTGTGTGTGTGTGTGTGTGTGTGTGTGTGTTCTGGCAATGCTTGCTTAATGGGGACATCGCTCTGTTTACACAGTCACCTTTAGGGGACCTCTGACAGTATGGGGACAAAAAAACAGGTCCTCTAAAGCAGTGGTCCCCAACCACCGGGCCGCGGTCCATGGACCGATTGGTACCGGGCCGCACAAGAAATAAAAAATAAAATAAAATGTATTAATTTTTTATTTTTTTTTATTTTTTATTAAATCTACATAAAAAACACAATATATACCGGTACATTATATATCAATATACATCAATACAGTCTGAAGGGATACAGTCCGTAAGCACACATGATTGTATTTCTTTACGACAAAAAAATAAATAAATAAATAAAATAAAATACTCTAAAGCAGTGGTCAAATGGGGTGGGGGTATGTTTTTTTGGGGGGGGGGTTGTCATAAAAAAATACAATCATGTGTGCTTACGGACTGTATCCCTGCAGACTGTATTGATATATAATGTAGGAACCAGAAATATTAATAACAAAAAGAAACAACCCTTTTGTGCGAATAAGTGTGAATGAGTGTAGATTGGAGAGGGAGGTGTTTTTGGGTTGGTGCACTAATTGTAAGTGTATCTTGTGTTTTTTATGTTGATTTAATAAAAAAAAATTAAAAGTTTTTATTTTTATTTTTTATTTCTTGTGCGGCCCGGTACCAATCGATCCACGGACCGGTACCGGGCCGCGGCCCGGTTGTTGGGGACCACTGCTCTAAAGGGAAACCTTTTTAAATGATAGTCAAATCCATTGTGAAGATGCCTAAGTGATTTTTAAGCTTTGGCCTATAAAACATGTTTACTGGTTAGTCAGAAAATTTATTTTCTTGAAAAGTGAAACATTTGTTATCCTGGCATTAATACTGTACTGTGATTCTGTATGATATCCATCCTTACTTAAAACTAATATATTTTTCCAAAAACTAAATCTGATTTAGTGTTCCTTAGGATGACATTTTCATACAGCGTGATTATAAAACATTATTACCTTTAAAGTATGATTCACATTCATAATTTTCCATCCTTCTATATATGGTAGTTGGAGTTGCAGACAACTTCATTGCTGCTAAATAGCAGTTTTCAGTAATGTCACAGAAGATGCAGGATTTAACATTTAAGTGGTGAAACTTCCTATAAGAGGACGGCTGTAGTGCTGTATTCTGAGGATCATGTCATATTTCATTTGAACTTTTTCTTAAATTATTTTTTAAATGGTCCTCAGTAGTCACGTACAAATGTGTGTGAATTATGCAAAATGATTTAGGGAATAAGCGGTAGAAAATGGATGGATGGATGGATTTAAATTTGGTCCCCATGAACCATATTAACTATTTTTCCCCAGGGTCCCCAGTAAGAATGATCAGCACATTACTTCATCAATCCAGAGATTTAAAGACGTGTATGAGCTAACTGGGCAGTGGCCATTTCACCTCATTTATTTTATGCCTCCACAACCTGTAGAAAGGGTGGTCCCCACAAGTGATGATCAAAAACTTGGTCCCCATTCCAAATGATAACCAGTATGTGTGTGTGTGTGTGTTTTTACTCTGTTGTCAGCCTTTTCCAGGTCTTGCCTCCAGGAAATAAGGCACAATCAGCCAATCAGAAAAAAGACAGCGGTGCCGGTCTTCCCTTCCCCCATTACTAGACATCTCTGAGAATATAGCTTCACATATCCACACACACACACACACACACACGCACATGCAAAATCCCCATCCCCCATTTCAGCAAACCTCTCAGTTGAGTCGATGAAAATGTTTTGAGTATTTAGTGTGTTAACGTTCAATGATGAGCGCTGTATTGCCATGTATAATGCATCCAGAAAGTATTTACAGTGCTTCACTTCTTTCACATTGTGTTATGTTACAGCCTTATTCCAAAATGGAATAAATTAAATTTTGTCCTCAAAATTCTACACACAATACCCATAATGACAATGTAAAACAACAATTTCAATGCCTATTCATTAAACATAAGAAATCACACGTACGTAAGTATTCACAGCCTTTGCTCAATACTTTGTTGATGCACCTTTGGCAGCAATTACAGCCTCAAGTCTTTTTGAATACCATGCCACAAGCTCGGCACGCCTATCTTTGGGCCGTTTCGCCCATTCCTCTTTGCAGCACTTCTCAAGCTCCATCAGGTTGGATGGGAAGCGTCGGTGCACAGTCTTTTTCAGATCTATCCAAAGATGTTCATGACATTTAAAGAGTTGTCCTAAAGCCAATCATTTGATATCTAGGCTGTGTGCTTACTAGGGCTGCGAATCTTTGGGTGTCCCACGATTTGATTCAATATCGATTCTTGGGGTCACGATTCGATTCTAAATCGATTTTTTTCGATTCAACGCGATTCTCGATTCCAAAACGATATTTTCCCGATTCAAAACGATTCTCTATTCATTCAATACATAGGATTTCAGCAGGATCTACCCCAGTCTGCTGACATGCAAGCAGAGTAGTAGATTTTTGTAAAAAGCTTTTATAATTGTAAAGGACAATGTTTTATCAACTGATTGCAATAATGTAAATTTGTTCTAACTATTAAATGAACCAAAAATATGACGTATTTTATCTTTGTGAAAATATTGGACATAATGTGTTGTCAAGCTTATGAGATGCGATGCAAGTGTAAGCCACTGTGACACTATTGTTCTTTCTTTTTTTTTTTTTTTATAAATGTGTAATGATAATGTCAATGAGGGATTTTTAATCACTGCTATGTTGAAATTGTAACTAATATTGATACTGTTGATAATATTCATTTTTGTTTCACTACTTTTGGTTTGTTCTGTGTCTGTCAGAGTATGTTGGTGACGAACCCCAAGATGCAGAGATGGCGGCAGGCTTGGTACAAGAAAACATGATTTAATTTAACACTATGGCAAAAAAAACTAACAAAAGGGTACAAACAAAAGGCGCGCACAAGGCGGAGAACAAACTTGGCTATGAACTAAAATAGCACAAAGGCTAACTGTCGACAAGAAACAAAAACACTTACTGTGACACGAAGGAACTATGACATGAGCAGAGTGAACAAAAGTAGACAGAGCTACAACGACAAGTATTATGACAGGTAGTAGTGACAACAAGTATTAGCGACAATAATCCAGCACTGACTGGATGGGAAGGCAGGTTTAAATAGCAGCTGGCTGATTGACCCCAGGTGTGGCCAGGTGCCAATCAGCCGCAGCTGAGGGGAAGCAGCACTCGGGGAGACAATGAGGAAATAACCAAAATAAGAGCGTTGACAGGAAATGACAGAGGAAAAACTAAAACTTGACCAAACTGTCAGGGACAAGCCTGACAGTGTCGTGTTTGTGTCTCCTCTCAATTGCTCTGTTTATTGCAGTTCTGAGTGTTGCTGGGTCGGGTTTGGTTTTGGAATTGGATTGCATTGTTATGGTATTGCTGTGTATTGTTTTGTTGGATTGATTAATTTTTTTTAAAAATTACAAAAAATAAAATAAAATAATAATTTAAAAAAAATAAAAAAAACATTAAAAAATTGATTTTTTTTAAATGAGAATCGATCGCACAACGTGAGAATCGCGATTCGAATTCGAATCGATTTTTTCCCACACCCCTAGTGCTTAGAGTAGTTGTCCTGCTGAAGGATGAGCCGTTGCTCCAGCCTGAGATCACTCTGGAGCAGGTTTTCATCCAGGATGTCTCTGCACATTGCTACATTCATCTTTCCCTCTAGTCTCCCAGTTCCTGCCGCTGAAAAACAACCCCACAGCATGATTCTTCCGCCACCATGCTTCATCGTAGGAATGGAATTGGCCTGGTGATGAGCGGTGCCTGGTTTCCTCCAAACATGACGCCTGGCATTCTCGCCAAAGGGTTTAATCTTTGTCTCACCAGACCAGAGAATTGTGTTTCTCATGGTCTAAAAGTCTTTCAGGTGCATTTTGGCAAAGTTATTACTAAGAATTGACTTTCGTCTGGCCACTCTACCACACAGGCCTAATTGGTGGTTGGAGAAGTCGCTTCTTAGCAGTTCCACTGAAGACACGGCAATAGAGTCCAGCGTGCAGGTTTAACAAGGTTTTAATGATAACATTTTTCAGTAATCGGGTTCTCTCCCAGAACATGACTTTTCAGTCATGTCCGTATCCTCCTGCCTCCTCTGCTCCCGGCCGCTTACTGTTAAAGACAACAGATGATTAGATTAACACGTACCACCTGTGAAATCTAATCACCTGCCAGCTGTGTCTCGCCGTCAACACATGCCCGATGGTGCTCGT
Source organism: Nerophis lumbriciformis (assembly GCF_033978685.3). Classification (NCBI taxonomy): domain Eukaryota; kingdom Metazoa; phylum Chordata; class Actinopteri; order Syngnathiformes; family Syngnathidae; genus Nerophis; species Nerophis lumbriciformis. Next base: position 18,264,176 of record NC_084561.2, on the reverse strand, counting down.
CTTCAGTACCGTGGACAGCGGCGGTGACTTTTCCTCCTGCAAGCAGCGCTGATCACACTCCCCCACCACAGTGGTTTTCTGCAGAGATGGTTGTCCTTCTGGAAGCTTGAGAGGTGCTGCAAAGAGGAATGGGCAAAACTGCCCAAAGATAGGTGTGCCAAGTTTGGGGCATCGTATTCAAAAAGACTTGAGGCTGTAATTGCTGCCAAAGGGGCATTAACAAAGTATTGAGCATAGGCTGTGATTACTTATGAACGTGTGATTTTTTTATTTTGTTGAAATAAAATTTGCAAAATAAAAAATGGAAACTTTTCCCATTGTCAGTATGGTGTATTGTGTGTGGAATTTTGAGGACAAAAAATGAATTCATTGCATTCTGTCATAAGGCTGTATCATAACAGAATGTGGAAAAAGTGAAGCGTTGTGAATACTTTCCAGATGCGCTGCAATACATCACGTAAGAGCTTTTTAAATTACATGTAATTCCTACAGTATGTTTTTGTTTTCATGTTGTTTTAGTGCAGTGTCCATTTGCTGTGCTTGAAAAACACTATACAATATATTGCCAAAGGTATTTGGCCACTTGCCTTGACTCACATATAAACTTAAAGTACCATCCCATTCCTAACCCATAGGGTTAAATATGATGTGGGTCCACCTTTAGCTTCTATCACAGCTTCAACTCTTCTGGGAAGGCTGTCCACAAGGTTGCGGAGTGTGTTTGTAGGAATTTTCCACCATTCTTCCAAAAGCGCATTGGTGAGGTCACACACTGATGTTGGTCGAGAAGGCCTCTCAGTCTCCGTTCTAATTCATCCCAAAGGTGTTCTATCAGGTTCAGGTCAGGACTCTGTGCAGGCCAGTCAAGTTCATCCACACCAGACTCTATCATCCATGTATTTATGGACCTTGCTTTGTGCACTAGTGCACAGTCATGTTGGAAGACGAAGGGGCCGGCTCCAAACTGTTCCCACAAGGTTGGGAGCATGGAATTGTCCAACATGTTCCTTTCACGGGAACTAAGGGGCTAAGCCCAATTCCTGAAAAACATTTGTTGCACCTCCTAGTCAACTACTAGTAACATCACTATGAGCCCGTTGACGTTCTAGAAATATAAGCGGCAGCTCAGCTCGCTCGCAGTCCTTTAGGTGAAGGCTAATTAGCTTTTAGCGTAACGTTAGCTCATTTTGCGGTGTGTGTGTGGGTGTGCGTGCGTGCGTGTGTGTGTTACGGACAGTAAAGCCCTTTCTGTCTGAGAGAAAGACAAGCATTATTGACCTACAGTTTACAACTAAGTTATTTCACTTTACCTTTTTCTGTGTTGAAGCAGCAAAAAAGGACATTATGTTAAATGAAGAGTTTCTGTCTCTGATAGTTGATATAATAATGTAACTGCTTCATAAAGCCTACATGAACTCCATGGTGTTCAGGGATGAATAGTATCTCCTATTGCTATTGTACTATTTTTTCAGCTATAGTTAAAAGTTAAAGTTAAAGTACAAATGATTGTCACACACACACGAGGTGTGGCGAAATTATTCTCTACATTTGACCCATCACCGTTGATCACCCCCTGGGAGGTGAGGGGAGCAGTGAGCAGCAGCGGTGGCCGTGCCCGGGACTCATTTTTGGTGATTTAGCCCCCAATTCCAACCCTTGATGCTACATTAATCATTAGTAATGTAGTAGCCTAGTTTTGAATGGCAGGGTCCCTGCTATCACATGTTGATTAAAATATAACATTAACATAATAAAAATCAACTACAGGCTTCCCAAATGCTGTAATAAATTAAGCACGATGAGTTGAGCATATGTCAGCATGTGGCCCCACTTTTAACTCTATTTTTGATTCAGATTTTTTTTAAATGTGATATATTTGCATGGCAATGCATCCAGATGACAAATAGTGTGTCTTATATAACAACACCTACACTTAGTAGCACGTTGAGTGATTGAGCAGAATGGTATGTAAAGTGCATCGGCAGCACTGCATCTCTATAAATAGATGTCTTTATATTCTTGTAATCTGAGTAGAAAGGGAAGACAAGACATCATATTTTATTCATGCACATGATGTGTGAATTGTGAACTGAGCTGCATGCACTGTAGTCTTCCTATTCATCCTCTGATTTTGTTCATATTTCAAAGCAAACGTACCCTCAGAAAGTCATGGAAATGTGGTTCATACTAACTGTCAACATCATAAACACCTGCAATTTTGAGTATTATTTAACCATTGTTTAAAAAAAAACAACTTAACCATCCTTTTTTTTTAAAACATGTTTGAGTGAGTGTCTTTATTGCATTCTTAACTCTCATAAGAAGAAATTAATAGCTGAAAAGTAAAAACTATAAAATGTTTACATACTGTGGAGGGAGGTGTGGCCAGCACGCCTGCAGGAGCAAAGGTCACCGCCTCTGTCTATGGTGCTGAGGAAGAGCACCATCGGATGGGGGCAGGGCATGTGCTGACGGCGAGACATGACAGGTGATTAGATTTCCCAGGTGGTACGTGTTAATCTAATCATCTGTTGTCTTTAACAGTGAGCGGCCGAGAGCAGGGGGGGAGAGAGGATACGGACGTGACTGAAAAAGACTTTGATAAAATCTATGTGCATTAAAAACTTTGTTAAAAACTGCACGCTTGGCTCCTGTGCCGTGTCTACAGTGGAACTGCTAGAAGCAACTTCCACACATACATTTTATAGTTTTTACTTTTCATTTATTAATTTCTTCTTATGAGCGCATAAGAAGAAATAAATAAATGAAAGAGTTAAGAATAATAATAGGCTCCAGCGACCCCCCACTAACCCCTAAGGGACAAGCTGTAGAAAATGGATGGATGGATGTTTACATACCCTTGTCAGTGTGAGACAAAATTGCCAAATCAGATTATTTAGATTTTCTGATTAAGTTGATTTTTTTTTTAACTCTATTTGGACCGCCACAAAATGATGTGGAGCTACCTGTTCGTCCCTTGTTCATAAACACATTATGATAGGACTGTAGCTTGTCGTTCCATCCTCATATCGTAGGTGGAGGTATGAATGTAACCTCATGCGCCCCTGGTCTGCCAGAGAATAAGAAGAGACAGCAGGAGCGATCAGTATTTTCATCTTATTAAGACCCCTCAAAACAATGTGGACAGCTCGTCAAAACATCTTCTTTGTAAAATGTCTGTGATAGCAGATGACATCATTGCAGACACCAGTCAAGCGCTTTGTGCTCACTTTTTGTTTTCAAGGACACGGCGGGTCAGGAGCGTTATCGCACCATCACTACAGCGTACTACAGAGGAGCCATGGGCTTTATCCTCATGTATGACATCACCAACGAGGACTCCTTCAACGCCGTCCAGGACTGGTATGTGAGCAACAACTACTGCTTTGGGGACAAACTTGAAGATATTGTTACAGATGGAACAATGCAACTTTGCAGTTCACTTACCATGCATAGTCTCAGTGCATCACGTTTTAAAGAACTATTGAGTACATTGGGAGTTGAGCACCCACTTAAATCTTCTGGAACAGGGGTGCCAAACTCATTTTAGATGCCGGACTGGTAAAGTCACGGCACGATAACTTAAAAATAAAGACAACTTCATATTGTTTTCTTTGTTTAAAAATAGAACAAGCACATTCTGGAATTGTACAAATCATAATGTTGTTTTTTCGTTGTTGTTTTTTTACAATTACCTGTTACGATTAACAGTATTTTATCTTTATTTGTCGTTATTTATATTTTCGGAATAAATTATGTGATAATGTTGAAGTATAACTGTCATACTCAATATGACAGTTAGTTAAACATAACCCCTAAACAAAACATAAAAGCGTATTTATTTTGAACAAGGTTGAATACAGTTTCCCATATAATACAATGAGAATGTTATATTGCTCAATTATTCTACCTTATTTCAATTATTGTGGAGAAATATTGGGAAATACATATCACAGCAACATAATGCCTTTATTTCTTTCACAGAAAAGAGTAATTTGTATCATTTTTACAGTAGGATATAGAGACCACACAAATCCACTCTTCATTAGGGCAGGATTATTAAAACTAAAAGACATTGTAGAATTGCATACTCTATTAGTGATGTTCAAAGCTAGAAATAAAGTCATACTTGCCAACCGATTTCGGGAGGTGGGGGGGGGGGGGGGGGGCGTGGTTGGGGGCGTGGCTAAGAGGGGAGGAGTATATTTACAGCTAAATTTATATATAATATATATTTATATATATATATAAATAAAAGAAATACTTGAATTTCAGTGTTCATTTATTTACACATATACACACACATAACACTCATCTACTCATTGTTGAGTTAAGGGTTGAACTGTCCATCATTGTTCTATTCTCTGTCACTATTTTTCTAACCATGCTGAACACCCTTTCGCAGGTACCCAGAAAGGTTTCGAGTACCACCAAAAAAACTGAATCTCTAAAGACAGTATACAAATCTGTGTTAAAGGTGTACGAATACTGTTTGTATAATAAGCATGTTATTGTTTACAAATGAGGGTTAAGAGTTCAGTACTAAAAAAAAAAAAAAGAATGTGGCTTGAGTACAGTTTTTTAATTGAGCTGCTGCATTTTTTGGTTGGCTTGTTTATTTATTTTGAGTAACTTCTACATTTCTAAAAGGGGAGGAATGTAATAGAGTGATCTATGTTTGTCTGTTGCCATCTCCTGGTGAATGTTGGCTATAGCGTACTGGGGTTACTTTTTGGTTGGCCAACGATTTACGTGGTGTTGCGCACCTGACGTCAAGTGTGTGAGTCTGTTCTGAAGTCTACAGTAAAGAGACGTACTTCATCACCTCGCCTGGTTATTGCCTCCAACTCAATATATTACAACAACATTGCTGTTTACGGCAGACGAACTGCTTTACGGTAGAATAAAACATGACTGCTGTTGTTGTGTGTTGTTACCGCGCTGGGAGGACGGTAATGAAACTGCCTAACAATAAACCCACATAAGAAACCAAGAACTCGCCCTCCATCATTCTACAGTTATAACGTGTTTGGGCAGGCACGCTGTTTATATTGTGGGAAAGCGGACATGAATACAGGCTGTTGACACGTCACTCAGGTCCGCATGGAGCTGGAGGGGGCGTGGCTTCCAGCTCCGCCTGAATTTCGGGAGAAAATTTGTCCCGGGTGGTTTTCGGGAGAAGCGCTGAATTTTGGGAGTCTCCCGGAAAATCCGTGAGGGTTGGCAAGTATGAATAAAGTTCTTCCGTTCTTCTGTGGTTCACGTCTGAAGATGAGAACCACAGAAGGCCGTATGACTTTAAACATCCAAGAGTGCGAACAAATTTGATACAAATGTCTGTTGCTGGTGTGAAAGCATGGAATTCTCTAAAGAAAGACTTAAAAAGTTGCAAGAATATCTTTGAATTTAAAAAGAGTCACAAAAAGAGACAACTGGAATTATATGAAACTGATTTTCGTGTTATTGTGAAAATGCTTAAACAAAAATTAAAAATGTATGTTGGAGTTCGGGTGTTGGTGGAGGGAACAGTTATAAAGTCATTTAAAATAATTTGTGTTAAAAAGGGGGCAGATAAATATGAGAACAGTATTCTTCCATCTGCTCCTTTCTGATCATGGAAATGTATAAGGAACAAAAAAAACAATGAAAGTGTCAACTGTACATGGCTTGTATATATGCATTTTCATGAAAGGAATAAAAAGAAATGAAAAAAATGAAACATGCAATTTGTCTAATAATGCCTTAAATAATGTATATTTGTGAGTTTTACTAGAAACATATGCTTTTGTAAGGTTTGCAAACACAAAAATGTGTTTTTTACTCAATATGACAGTAATGTTCTTAGAATCCTGAGATTCATTTTCAATCTATCAAGATAAAAAAAATTATATCAAAATCCAATTACAGTATGTTATTTATGTAGTTTGATCATTTTCCTCGACTGATGATGGTTTATTTTGTACATATGTAGCATCATCTACAAAGATACAAAGAATTGCTATTGTGACATCTAGTGGACACATTTAGAACAGCTGTTTCTTTCATTCAATAATTTCAGGTTAATTGTTATACTTAGCAAACTCATCCCACGGATCGGATAAAACCTGTTCGCGGGGCTGATCCGGCCCTCGGGTCGTATGTTTGACACCCCTGGTCTGGAACATAACCTCTGCGATAATTGAGGAACCCTGTATATGATTTAATTCTAATTTATGGTAATGGGTTCAATATTAGCAAAAAAAAACAAATATCAGATTATATTAACTTGCATCTAAAATCTCTTATACACAAAAGTGCAATTTTTTGGTGAAGTCATTGACAAAAAGTAAACATGGTAGGCTATGGGCCACTGGGAGGTAGCAGTTACACAACAGCTAAGCACACAATAGCACACCAGATAACATATAGAGTGTCCGCCCTGAGATCGGTAGGTCGTGAGTTAAAACCCCGTCCGAGTCATACCAAAGACTATAAAAATGGGACCCATTACCTCCCTGCTTGGCACTCGGCATCAAGGGCTGGAATTGGGTGTTAAATCACCAAAATGACTCCCGAGTGTGGCCACCGCTGCTGCTCACTACTCCCCTCACAAGGGGATGGGTCAAATGCAGAGAGTAATTTCACCACACCTAGCGTGTGTGTGTGACTATCAGTGGTACTTTCACTTTTTTAACTTTAATAAGTGACCTTGATTGAACAATATTGCAGTTCAAAACACAACATTTGTCAATACAAACAAATACCACATAATTATCGTGGCATATTTCCTACAGATACAAAGTCAGAAGTGTATTAGAAAGAATCCAGTAACAAACGTGTACGCATCATTCAATGTACTGCATCATGAGCTTAATTTAGTGAATTATTGTGACCACTAGGTGTTACCAAAAACATCTACCACTCCACTTTAACTGAAAGACAACATAAGTCCATTCCAGATATTTAATGATAAATATCTTAGTGTTTTTCAAACCTACCATTGTGCTCTGTTGAAATATTTTTTTTGTTCAAACCTTTTCTAATATTCCACACTACAAAATAATACGTATATGTATGATTCGTGCTGATATCGTATCAGCTCAGTATCGACCCATACTAGGTGCTCCAGTATGAGTGTCCTATGGAAAGTGAAAAAAATTGTATCGGGACACTCCTCCCAGCAGGCACAAGACATTGATACAACGTTGATTATACGTACATGTCCTTTAAAAGTGACTTTGAAACAACGTTGCAAAATAGTTGTATTTGTAAACTGAGACAACGTTGATGTCTTAAGGTTGGATCCACGTTGTTGGTCGGGAAATTACCAAATTTCAATGGTCAAATCAACGTCACAACCTGACATTGAATACTGTATTTTCCGCACTATAAGGCGCACCTAAAAACCTCAAATTTTCTCAAAAGCTGACAGTGCGCCTTATAATCCAGTGCGCCTTATATATGGACCAATATTGAGCCACAACAGGTCTCGCAACTACGGGATGCATAACGTAACCCCAGCCTCTACTGTAGCGTCTATTCTATGCGTCTATTCTATGCGCCTTATAATGCGGTGCGCCTTATATATGAACAAAGTTTTAAAATAGGCCATTCATTGAAGGTGCGCCTTATAATGCGGTGCGCCTTATATATGAACAAAGTTTTAAAATAGGCCATTCATTGAAGTTGCGCCTTATAATCCGGTGCGCCTTATAGTGCGGAAAATACGGTAGATGTCGTCAAAAAGCATGTCGTATTTGTGTTGTAAAATATTGGTCGGGAAATGATCAATCTTCAATGGTCAAATCAACGCCAGAACCCAACATTGATTAAACGTTGTTTCAAAGCATGTTGTTTCAACGTTAAGTTTGAGTGGCTCAACGTCAGGACCCAATTCAACAAGTCCTCAACGTTGTTTTAATGTCTTGTGCCTGCTGGGATATTAGTAAACATAATAAGATAATTTGGGGAAATAGAGGTTGCCCTTTAGTGGGTTCCTCTGACCACCACACACTGCCAGGAGAGCCCGGAATTCAGGGTATAAGACTGTTTTATTTTCATCAATTCTGCAAGGATTTTGCTTTCCAGCAAAATGTATTTTTCTGAGCTCGTGTCCAACTCCAACTACGTGTCTCATGCCGGCTGCTGCTAATACAGGCGACAGGTTAGATAACAAGGCCTACCTGGGCCATCTACTCACCCGTCGCTGTCTTCGAGGCCGGCCCTGGCACACCCCGTTCCGCGGCAGGCCCGCAGGCCACGCCCCCCTCCACAATACCTATTTGATGTTTTTTGGATGTTTGACTCTAATTTCCTTGAAAATTAACAGTCAGCTAACTAATCTTTTAGAATGTCAGTATTTCAAAAATGTTTTTACACAAATATGTTTTATCAACAATACTTTCTCCAACACTTGAGTCTTACAGATAAAAAGAATATAAAATTTAGTGAGACTTAAACAACAGTGGCCCTGCTGGTTGCTGTCGAGTATCGCACTCAACCTTGCATGCATCGCTTACCTGCCTCATTAAGACTAATCAATGGACTAATTGGTTTTAATCGTGACTTAATGATATGCTATCATGACTGTGTTTGTTTAGGTCCACACAAATTAAGACATACTCGTGGGACAATGCCCAGGTGCTGCTCGTAGGAAATAAATGTGACATGGAAGACGAGCGCACGGTGAGTGGAGACAGAGGACGGCAGCTTTCTGAACACCTCGGTAAGTACAAACAAAACACTCATTTACTAAGATCCAAATAACACGCGCTAAAAAGTGTGTGCAAACTATAAAATTGTGTGAGTGTGCAGTGTGTGATCTACTAAGACTATCCGCGCAAAAATGGTACAGACCCCGTCTGGAGGTACATGTGTGTCTTTATTACGAAAACTTTTTTTGACACTGAATTTATGTTAATTCATTTTTTTGCGTTTACATTTTGTGAACTACATTTTTCACATCAAATTATGCTGACAATTTCAATAAATGTTCATTTTATTTGATTTCATAGTTTCATTTAAGTGGGTCTCGAGTTTTGAAGCACTGAATGTTCTTACACTTAATTTTTACACACTTGATTTAAAAACACTGGATTTTAGCAAACACACCAATTTTGGTCACAAATTTTTATTTCGTAAAATTGTCTGCATAATTTGATTGAATTTGTGAGCAAAATGTGTGTGTTTAAAAATTCAGTTTGTCAAAATACAGTGTTTTAAAATTTTAAAATTCTGTGTAAAAAAAAAAATTTTGTGCAGAAATATTTGTTGCTTCAAACCTCAATGTCTACTTCCGGTACATTAAAGAAAAGTATGAAATTGTTGGCATAATTTGATCTATTAAGTTCACAAAATTCAAATGCAAAAAAATCAGTTACATAAATTCAGTGTCAAAAAAGATTATGTAATAAAGACTCAAATTAACCCACATCCATCTATTTTCTACCGCTTGTCCCTTTCGGTGTCGCAGAGTGTGCTGGAGCCTATCCCAGCTGCATTTGGCGGAAGATGGGGTACACCCTGGACAAGTCGCCACCTCATCACAGGGCCAACACAGATAGACAGACAACATTCACACTCACATTCACACACTAGGGCCAATTTTTAGTGTTGCCAATCAACATAAAGCCCTTATTTATTTGAGGATTTTGCAAGCACAACCAGGTATGTCCAAGGAGACGCTCATTTCCCTCCACATTCATGACATCGGTAGGTTGTGAGTTCAAACCCCGGCCGAGTCATACCAAAGACTATAAAAATGGGATCCATTACCTCCCTGCTTGGCACTCAGCTTCAAGGGTTGGAATTGGGGGTTAAATCACCAAAAATGATTTGTGTGTGTGACAATCATTGGTACTTTAACTTTAACTTTAATCATATACTCCAATGGTCCAACCTTTGCTCTTTTGTCATGTTGTGGAATATGCAGCACACACCACTTTTTCTCAGCGATATACTGTAGAAGTGCAATCAAGACAACAGAACATATTTTGAAGACACTAAAGCTGTGCAGTGGTAAGCGCAGGTGTTGTGATGGCGTATTTGGAAGGATCCAGAAATGCATGCAAAAATGCATTAAAATTATATGTTGAAAGACATAGAGATATTTTACAAAATTTCCAATATGCAAAAAAACACCAAAAAAAAAGAATCACCAGCAGACATCAAAAGAGATAATTTTAAGTTATTTTAATCAGCCCTAAGTTATTGAGCAGCTCTAAAATTATAAGATAATATTGCTGAATAGATACGTCATACTTTTTCATTTATGGCAGTCCAAATATGTTGGCACGCACACGTAGGGCAGAGGATTCTCTGTCCATCGTCTGTCCTTGCAGCGTGTTCGCCTGCCTTCCCACAGATGTTTGTGTGTAACTGTGCCAGTTTGCACGCACGTTGGAAACATTCTAAACAGAGACGCAAAAAAACGCTTGCAAAAAAAATCCTAGTCTTGATAATTCACATTGCGAGCGTTAAATGATCATATTTGCATCTCTTCCTTCCACTATTGCGGGCATTTTGATAATCTGCATATAATGCATTCCATTCCATTTTTTATTTCTACTTCTGTGGAGGTCTTGCTCCTCCGGGTTCTCTGGACCACCAATGACGGACATGACAGCCGTGTTCATCTTTGTGAACAATGATTTATTTTACAATAAGTTGTCCTTCTTGTGCTTTTCAGCCATGTTAAAGTTTCTCTCGCTCTCGCTTGTTCTCCACCATCAACAACCCCCTCTCCTTCCCGACTGCTGCCTTTAACAGAGCGACAAACACTCACAGCTGTGTCATCTACGCATCTGTCACTAATCTTGAAGCCGGTCCTGACACACCCCGCTTCGCTGCAGGTCCGCAGGCCACGCCCCCCCCACAACTTCATTCAGTCAATATCAAATAGAAATAATCGATACAACGTTAAAATGAGTCATGCATGAAAAGTTTCAGAAAGAAGTATAAACTTACAATAACTGCCCCCCTATTCACACAAATACAACATTCGCTGTTCAACTCAGGAGACTGTTAAGGCCATATAAAAAATAGAATAACAAATAAAATGAAATAAAAAATACCCATATTAAAGAAAACAGAAACACTAAATAGATTAGCTTTGTGTGTGCTAGATCAGAGTATACATACTTTGTATGTGTGATTCTTTGTTAGGCATCCTATGTGTGTTGTTTCTCCCACCGTCAGGGTTGACTTACACTTTCATAAAGAAAACACAAAAAGAAGCAACAATTGATTTGTATTTCTAAACTTATTTGCTTTGCTTTGAATGTCTTTTTGCTTCATGTTCCCCTCCCACGGTGGCCATGAAAATGACATATAGTACACAGGCCAATGATGCAAATAATCATCTCCTATAACAGTGGTTCTCAACCTTTTTTCGCCAAGTACCACCTCAGAAATATTGGCTCTCCAAGTACCACCATAATGACCTATATTAAAATGCAGTAGCGTAGTAGGCCTATATATTTATTAAAAACAAGGCAGAGGTGTTATTTACCAAGTATACATTAAATATTGGGGCAGCACGGTTGTACAGGGGTTAGTGCGTCTGCCTCACGAAGGTCCTGAGTTCAATCCCGGGCTCGGGATCTTTCTGTGTGGAGTTTGCATGTTCTCCCCGGGACTGCGTGGGTTCCCTCCAGATACTCCGGCTTCCTCCCACCTCCAAAGACATGCACCTGGGGATAGGTTGATTGGCAACACTAAATTGGCCCTAGTGTGTGAATGAGAGTGTGAATATTGTCTATCTGTGTTGGCCCTACGATGAGGTGGCGACTTGTCCAGGGTGTACCCCGCCTTCCGCCCGAATGCAGCTGAGATAGGTGTCAGGTTCAAACACTGATGACATCTATTAAATGAGACAAGAAGCAAGGAACTAAACCAGTGGTTCTTTACCTGGGTTCGATCGCACCCTAAGGTTCGGTGAGTCGGGCTCAGGGGTTCGGCGGAGGTCAAGACACACCCGACTCATCATGTAAATGAAAACTTCTCCCTATCGGCGTATTACGGATACGACAACAGCAGAAGTCAGACTGATTTGCAGGTGTGTAATTTGTTGTGAGTTTATGCACTGTGTTGGTTTTGTTCTTTGAACAAGGTGATGTTCATGCACGGTTCATTTTGTGCACCAGTAATAAAAAATGGTAACACTTTAGTATGGGGAACATATTCACCATTAATTAGTTGCTTATTAACATGCAAATTAGTAACATATTGGCTCTTAACTAATCATTATTAAGTACTTATTCGGCATGGCCTTATTATAACCCTAACCCTGGCCCTAACCCTCTAACCCTAACCCTAACCAAATAACTCTAAATTAAGTCTTTGTTACTTAGAATATGTTCCCCATACTACAGTGTTACCAAAAACATATAACTTTGTCTTGAATTTGAAAAAAAAACATTTTATTTTTCACTAAAGAAGGGTTCAGTGAATGCCCATATGAAACTGGTGGGGTTCGGTACCTCCAACAAGGTTAAGAACCACTGAACTAAACAGAGACAGAATTAAATTTGGCTCAAATTGAGGAGAGACGCCTGGACACTGTACCCTTGCATAGTGTCTCAACACGCTCTGGCGAAAGATTGTACGCCACCTCTTTTATTTGGACTTTCCCTGATTACATGGCAACGGCTCTTTCTAAGGGTCGTGGGTCGTAAACAGCCATCGCCTTTGGTTACAGAACAGTTCAAAAGAAAAGGTCGGAAACAGTTCACAGAAAAGGTCGTAAAACAGTTCAAAGAAGCGGTGCCTGGAGGGGAGTCTGGTCCTGCTTCCTCTTCGCTTATGTAGTTGGGTCAGACAATATCCTTCTGTTGATTACAATACATGAAAGAAACAGAACACCTTCATGTTGCTTCCCATCGTACACAGTGGAGTTTTACAAGCCTTTTGATTGGTAGGATTAAAGACAGCTTTCGTCCTCTCGCTGGGAACTCAATGTAACACAAAGTTTTGTGATAACTTAGATATAATTATTCTAACAATAGGCTCCAGCACCCCCCATGACCCTGAATGGGACAAGCGGTAGAAAAAGGATGGAATGGATGGATATTAAATGTGTACTTACAGTTTGAATAGTGACACTGTGTTTGAATATTTAATTAGGTGATTTTGTTTTGGTATACCACGGTTTAGAATGGCTATATATACTATTTAAACTTCTCTCACACCAGGTTTCGAGTTCTTCGAGGCCAGCGCCAAAGACAACATCAACGTGAAGCAGACCTTTGAGCGCCTGGTCGACGTTATATGCGAAAAGATGTCCGAGAGCCTGGATGCTGGCGATCCCGCCGTCACAGGGGCCAAGCAGGGGCCTCAGCTGACAGAGCAGCCTGCTCCGCCTCACCAGGACTGTGCATGTTAAAGATCCCAGCTCTCCTCCTTCACCCTTCCAAGTGGGTACATTCTCCATCGCCTTTTCCTTCTTTCTTCCAAAGAACCAGCCTGTGGAAAAGTCTGAAATTTGCCGAGACCAGCTCTTCAGGTGCGCTTGTTCTCCTTATTTCAGACTCTTTGCAACCTCTGGGTCTTCAGGGTTCCCATCTCATCTTTTATTGTTTCCATGGGTGTATTTATAAGTAGGATTTGACAGCCATTTCAATCCACCTGATGTTTACAGTACCTTGTTTTTTTTTATCTGGTTTGAATCATGCGAACAAGACGTCAACAGTGGAGTTACTGAGTAGTTTGGTATCGATCCGATACCAAGTAGACACAGGGCCAGTATTGCCAATACTGATACCGTTACTTTCTGCTGAAATTGTTCAAGATCATTGAATGATTTTTTTCTTTATTTTTGCCTTTATTTTTTTTTAAATCAGAATAAAACACCAAAAATCTTATCAACAAACTTATTTGTGAACAATGAAAAAATAGAAATCCAAGTATATAAGAAAATAATCAACAAAATAGTACAAATATTCCCTCTTGCATGCCATTGTTTGAGCAAAATGACACAACAAAAGCAAAACCTGCATTTAGCTCTCATTTAGATTTCTTGAATTATACAACAATATCAAAAATTTAACAAACACAACAACAAAACAAATATATTTTCGTAAAATAAGCGTAGAAGAGAAGTGAAAATATTCACTGTCATCAGTACACTGCAAAAAGTCAGTGTTCAAAAACAAGAAAAAGAAATACAAAAATTAGGGGTATTTTATTTGAACTAAGCAAAATGATCTGCCAATAAAACAAGAAAATTTGGCTTGTCAAGACTTTCCAAAACAAGTCAAATTAGCTAACCTCAATAAACCCAAAAATAAGTATATTCTCACTAATAACAACTGTACTACTATATGAGTACGTATTTTCTATTGTTTCATTGAAAATAAAACAGCAAAGTCCATTTGGCTGTCATCTGTTTTAATTATGAGACACAATTGTGTCAGTCATGATATTTTTTTTCATGCTTGAAATAAGAAATTATTACTTTAAAAAAGCAGTTTTATACTTGTGAGTGTTGATGACACAGCTTTGCAACAGTTGATATTCTAGTTCCAAGCATGTTTTACTCAATATAGGTCATCAAATCTCAGCAACAAGCTGTAATATCTTACTGAGATCATTTAGGACCAAAACACTTAAAACAAGTAAAACACTCTAACATAAAATCTGCTTAGTGAGAAGAATTATCTTATCAGACAGAAAATAAGCAAATATCACCCTTATTTGAAATATTTCATCTTACTTAGATTTCAGTTTTTGCAGTGTAGGGGTGTCCCGGAACAATTTTTTCACTTCCGATACAATATCGATATTGGGGCCTTTCGGTATTGGCTGATACCGATATTAATCCAATGCGATATCAGCACAAATAATACACTCTTGTATCGTTTTGTAGTGTTGAATGTTGGAAAAGGCTTGGTTTAGTGAAATGACTCACGGATACAACAATATTACTCATGAAAAAAATCATGTTAAGCTCAGTAAATTAAAAGATGCGGACAAGGCTGTTACTGGATTCTTTTTAACACGCTTCTGCTCTAAAGACTTCGTATCTGTAAGTAATATGCAACACTTAATTATTTGATCCTTGTTTATATTGTTTTAGACTGCAGTGTTGTTCATTTAAGGACACGTATTACGTCTGTCTACCTTGTGTGCTATTGTGTACTTAGCTGTTGTGTAGCTCCTAGAAGCCTATATCCTACCATGTTCACTTTTTGTAAATAACTTTAAAGTAAACGCTCTGCAGGACTGCTTGTATTAGAGCGATTACCGTATTTTTCGGAGTATAAGTCGCACCGGTGTATAAGTCGCACCTGCCAAAAATGCATAATAAAGAAAGAAAAAATATATATAAGTCGCACTGGAGTATAAGTCGCATTTTTGGGGGAAATATATTTGATAAAACCCAACACCAAGAATAGACATTTGAAAGGCAATTTAAAATAAATAAAGAATAGTGAACAACAGGCTGAATAAGTGTACGTTATATGAGGCATAAATAACCAACTGAGAACGTGCCTGGTATGTTAACGTAACATATTATGGTAAGAGTCATTCAAATAACTATAACATATAGAACATGCTATACGTTTACCAAACAATCTGTCACTCCTAATCGCTAAATCCCATGAAATCTTATACGTCTAGTCTCTTACGTGAATGAGCTAAATAATAATATTTGATATTTTACGGTAACGTGTTAATAATTTCACACATAAGTCGCTCCTGAGTATAAGTCGCACCCCGGCCAAACTATGAAAAAAACTGCGACTTATAGTCCGAAAAATACGGTATATGGGACCTTTTTGATGCAAAATAGCATGATCCGATTCTTGTGTTTTTGCTGATATCAGACGTTGGATCGGGACACCCCTTGGTACTGATACTGTGTATATTTGAATCGATAGATGGCAAGAATGAACCATCCAGCATAACCCATTATGATATTATCAGGTCTAAATACACATCTCACATTGATACTGAAGTTTCAATATTATTTAGCCTTTTTTAGTCTTAATTTTGTTTCATAATTATCGCTTTTAGCTGTTTGCTGCATTGAAACCGTTCGGACAAGATAAAACAGATGCAAAAATACCATTTCAGTTGTATGTATAAATACTGTGCGATACATGATCTATACAGGTATGCATTTCTGGAAATAAACTTTGAAGAGGTGTTATAGATGTGTTATATATTTAAGAGGTCTTTGTTGTGCGGTTTGTTCGGGTGGTTTGTGTGCAAATGTTTGGCGACTCCTCACCTCGTGTCCTTGTCGGTTTTGCTGAGATGTTGAGAAATGACAGATTCCATGTTATGAAAAAAAAATCTTTCAGTCAGTAAGAAATCCATAGAAGCCCTGCTGCTATTAAATATGCTTTTTGACAATTTCATACATTTGATGACATACTGGAGTATTGTTTTTCTTTTTTGCTAAAATAAATAATCACCAAAACTATTAAGAAATGAAGAAATATATTCATCAGATATTGGACTGTGTGTGTAAATGTCATATTATTCAGACTTGACTGACCATCATCGAGTCACTTTATAATGTTCTTTTTTCTTGTCATTTTCAATGTTTTATATTGTAAATTTCTGCTTTATTTATGTACTCATTTTCTCTTTTAGGGCCACAAGGGCAATTTGTATTATAGGGGCACCACAAGGATTCATATTTTATTGTGCTTATTTACAAATCAGGTCAGGGTCTACAGTATGTGTTGGCTGGGCGCCCTCTACAGGTGGCACCACTCCATGAATTTGAATAATAGACATTCCTTATAACCAGGGGCACCGCTAGGGATTTTGGGCCCCATGAAAAGAATCTTTACAGGGCCCCCAACACAGTGTCATTATTTTTTCTGTATTATAATTTCATCATCATTAGGGGCCTCTCTGGGCCCCCCTCCATCATGGGCCCCTAGAATCCGTCTCCTTTACCCCCCCCCCCCCCCCCCCTTTTCGGCGCCCCTGCTTATAACATTTGAATAATTTAGTTGTTAATATTGTATAATTGTGGAATCATAGTTCAAAAGTCTCAAACATATAGTGCAACAATGTTAAATAACGTGAATGAGCGATCAATGAGTCGATATGAGTTAGTGTAGCCTTGATGTGTTAATGGTGGACGATGCTGATTGAATGCCACCATGAATTGATTAACGTGGACCCAGACTTAAACAAGTTGAAAAACTTATTCGGGTGTTACCATTTAGTGGTCAATTGTACGGAATATGTACTGTACTGTGCAATCTACTAATAAAAGTCTCAAACAATCAATCAATCAAACCAAAGCGTCACAGGGAAAAAAGAGAAGAAGAAGAAAAATGGGCCAAATATGAAGCCATGGCTCAATAGTTGTGTCCTAATTCAGGGTCTGCATCCTTCGAAGGGCGAATTTGAAGGCCGCTTACGTCTCAAGGCTGCGCGAAGGCTGTCCCAATTCATTCAAATTCGAAGTCTCCTCCAAATGCAGCCGACGAACGCGCCCTCCTTTTTCCCTGTATTCGGAGGATGCACCGCGACTATCCTTCGTGGCCTCCCATATCCCAAGATGCTTTGCGTGCTTTTGCAGGCTAGACTGTCCCATTTAACAACGGGTGACGCATCCTTCGAAGGCTGCGTAGGCCGGGTCCTCCGAAAGATTCAGACCCTGATATGGGACACAGCTTATGTCATCCCTTGTAGTGATTCCACTATATACATATTGATTGACGGTTTTGTAAAAGTCACTTTTTTGATTATATTAAATTGATTTAAACTAAATAACTTTGTTGCAGCAACTTAAAATAATAAAGAAAATCAACTCAATATGTTTTGGTATTCTAATTTAAACTTTTGCTTTGCTGTAAGGCAATGTAACAGTCCCCGATCTTCTAAAACATAACATCATTTGGGTTTGTTAATCCCGGACCAGCCTTCAATTATGTAAAAGAGACGTGTAACATAAAAGACAAACACTTGTTCTTCAGTGAACCGTTTATTTCGCACATATAGAATATTACACTCGATGTTTTCACTAATATAGCGAGTCGTGGGGAAGCAGCAGTGGACACGGCGATCAGCTGGAGTGAGAGCGAGAGAGTGAGCTTCTAGCTTCACCACTCGGCTTTATCTCCTGGGCTACGCTCAGTTGTCCAATCAGGGCCTATCAACCAGGGGTGCCCAAACTTTTTAAATCGGGGGCCACATTGGATTAAAAGAATTTGGCATATAATATATGTGTGTATATATATATATATATATATATATATATATATATATATATATATATATATATATATATATATATATATATATATATATATATATATATATATATATATATATATACTGTATATACATATGTATATACAGTATATATACTGTATAATGTATGTATAGTTATAAATTATATATAATATATATATGTATAAATTATATATATATATATATATATATATATATATATATATATATATATATATATATATATATATATATATATATATATATATATATATATATATATATATATACATACATAAATTGTCTGTTTGATTTTTCTCTTGTCCTACGCTTGTCTCACAATTTCCCCCTCTGTCTGTGTTTCTTCTTTCTATCCCCTCACTAAATATATCCAAACATTTGATAAAGTCAAATACAAATAAGGCAATGAGAGAAGTATCCCACACTTCATCTTTTGTCAAGTAAATCTGTACAGCAGATATAGGCATCTACATCAACAGTAGGATTTGCCTTAACGACTGGACAGGACAAATTAAAAAAATTATATATATATATTTTTTTTTCCTTTTTAACTTGGGATGTCCTGCAGGCCAGAACCGGTCCACGGGCCGCAGTTTGGGGACCCCTGCTTTAAACAATAAGGGAAAATAGCCAGTCAATGTAACACATAATAGGGTGTATTTGCATTGTACATAACAGCCACAAATGTATAGGAAAGCAACATAATATTTTCGGATATTTTTAATTAGATTGTTTTACAGTAAGGCAAAATCATATAGAAAATATACTCAATATTTCCTGATATTCTGATTCTGACTCTTTTAAATGTATTTCATTTCACAATGTTTGTTATTTAATATATTGCTTAACTCTGAGTTAAAATAATGGTTTGCAACTAATTACGTATTACAAAATACCTTTGCTTTTACTAGTCAATATATATATATATATATATATATATATATATATATATATATATATATATATATATATATATATATATATATATATATATATGTGTTTGTTTGTGTGTGTGTGTGTGTGTGTGTGTGTGTGTGTGTGTGTGTGTGTGTGGCGGTATAGCTCAGTTGATAGAGTGGCCGTGCCGGCAACTTGAGGGTTCCAGGTTCGATCCCCGCTTCCACCATCCTAGTCACTGCCGTTGTGTCCTTGGGCAAGACACTTTACCCACCTTCTCCCAGTGCCACCCACACTGGTTTAAATGTAACTTAGATATTGGGTTTTACTGTGTAAAAGTGCTTTGAGTCACTAGAGAAAAGCGCTATATAAATATAATTCACTTCACATATCTGATTTATTTTAAAAGCTTTTTTTTAAGTTTACCTTTTTATGCAAAATCCAACTCAATTTTCACAAGACTAGTCTGGATGGTGAAGCAAAGCATGCAAAAAAGATTTGATTAAAATAGTATTGCTTCCATTTCTCCATCCTTTCTATTTCGGGGGCCCTAAAGTTGTTATTTCAAACATCAGAGTGATGATTTCGGATCATGCTCGGTTTCTTTTCTGAACTGTTAAAATGCTTCTTCTAGCTAATGTCTTCCATAAAAGAACCGCATGTGTAAAAAAGAAGAAGTTTTGATTGACTCAGGCTTGAAAAAATCCCAAGAACAAATAAGGGAAATAAAAATGCTGGTAACAACAAAAAAGCCATGTTGCAGTTTACCTGCATTGTACGAATGTGTCACTCGGGGACAAAGCAATACAGAACCTATATAAATAGAACTGGGGGTTGCTGGCTTAACACCTATACTAGAGTACAAAAACATGCAACTGATTTTCTCTTTGTCTCACTGCCTCATAATCAAACCCTTTTTATGTTTGGGCCGATAAGGTGAAAGAATATGCTGTGCGTCTTTTTATCTGTACTTTGTGGTAAAACAATAAAAGCATTGCTAACAGACCGGCTTTTGTTTAGGAGTTTGTGCGTGTTGTGTGGGTTTACTCCTGGTACTCGTTTTATCACACAGTTTTAAAAACATGTTAGGTTCATTGGAGACTCGGTTTAGATAGGTTGGGGGGGGGGGGGGGCGTGGTTAAGAGGGGGGAGTATATTGACAGCTAGAATTCACCAAGTCAAGCATTTCATAAATATATATATATACAGGTAAAAACCAGTAAATTAGAATATTTTGAAAAACTTGATTTATTTCAGTAATTGCATTCAAAAGGTGTAACTTGTACATTATATTTATTCATTGCACACAGACTGATGCATTCAAATGTTTATTTCATTTAATTTTGATGATTTGAAGTGGCAACAAATGAAAATCCAAAATTCCGTGTGTCACAAAATTAGAATATTACTTAAAGCTAATACAAAAAAGGGATTTTTAGAAATGTTGGCCAACTGAAAAGTATGAAAGTGCCATGTCATCTGCTGGTGTCGGTCCACTCTGTTTCCTGAGATCCAGGGTCAACGCAGCCGTCTACCAGCAAGTTTTAGAGCACTTCATGCTTCCTGCTGCTGACCTGCTCTATGGAGATGGAGATTTCAAGTTCCAACAGGACTTGGCGCCTGCACACAGCGCAAAATCTACCCGTGCCTGGTTTACGGACCATGGTATTTCTGTTCTAAATTGGCCCGCCAACTCCCCTGACCTTAGCCCCATAGAAAATCTGTGGGGTATTGTGAAAAGGAAGATGCAGAATGCCAGACCCAAAAACGCAGAAGAGTTGAAGGCCACTATCAGAGCAACCTGGGCTCTCATAACACATGAGCAGTGCCAGAAACTCATCGACTCCATGCCACGCCGTATTAACGCAGTAATTGAGGCAAAAGGAGCTCCAACCAAGTATTGAGTATTGTACATGCTCATATTTTTCATTTTCATACTTTTCAGTTGGCCAACATTTCTAAAAATCCCTTTTTTGTATTAGCCTTAAGTAATATTCTAATTTTGTGTCACAGAATTTTGGATTTTCATTTGTTGCCACTTCAAATCATCAAAATTAAATGAAATAAACATTTGAATGCATCAGTCTGTGTGCAATGAATACATATAATGTACAAGTTACACCTTTTGAATGCAATTACTGAAATAAATCAAGTTTTTCAAAATATTCTAATTTACTGGCTTTTACCTGTGTGTGTGTATATATATATATATATATATATATATATATATATATATATATATATATATATATATATATATATATATATATATATATATATTTACATCCTGAAAATATGCAAACAAAACTGTGTTTAGATAATTGATACTTCAAACTTGCATAAATAAATATTAAGGAATATAACATAACTTGGCTTCTGAGAGCTTCAAAATGTAATGAATAAAATGCTAAAGTTGTTGACAAACAAGCAATTATTTTAATAATTAAATATGGTCATTTTAAATGAATTATTATGATCATTTAAAATTAATTGTTTCAAATATGTATATTTTAATGTATAATTCTATGGCTGGATGTAATAAGGAGTCAGAAAAAATACAAATAAAAATACAATTAATTTTGATGTTTTTAGCAAAATATAGTAAAAATGTTTTTTTTTTTTTTTTTATTAATATATATATTTATTTGTAGGTAAGATAAACATAATAATACAATTTATCTCTAGTCTGGATGATTTACTTCTTGTCACCCTGTTTTCCTCCCTTCATGAAAAAATGGTGTCCTCACTCAGGTCGACTGAAAATCGGGAGATTTTCGGGAGAATATTTGTCCCGGGAGGTTTTCGGGAGAGGCGCTGAATTTCGGGAGTCTCCCGGAAAATTCGGGAGGGTTGGCAAGTACCGGTATGCCAAACCAACATGGCTACTGTGCAGCAAACGAGAGTGCAGACTAGATCTCGCCTTTAAAAACAAGCAAAAAATACAAACTATACAATAGAATTCCACCAACATTAGAATTTTTAAATATTGGCTGCAATATGAAGCTTTTGATCCTCCTCTGTTATGACTGGTAATGGAGGCTATAACTCAACTAAACCAGTATCTCTTAGGGCTCTGGTTCAAGCTCGCATCCACTCTTCTTATTCCGCTTTTACAAAACATCCAATCATAAAAACCTCATTCAGAATTTGGGTTCAGTTCAAGCGGTATTTTGGTTTACAGACTATTTCTAGTCTTGCACCCATCACTGCTAATCATGCTTCCCCTCCCTCTCTTGTTGAACGTGCTTCTTTTAAGATGGTCAAGTCTGGGGATCAACAACATTAAAGATGTATACATGGACAACACTTCCGCCTCTTTCCAGCAACTTTGTAATAAATGTTCACTCCTTAATCAACATTTTTTTTAATATCTACAGATCCGCAGTTTTGTTCATAATACTTCACCCAGGTTTCCAAACTTACCGACTGACACAGTTTTACAAACCCCGTTTCCATATGAGTTGGGAAATTGTGTTAGATGTAAATATAAACGGAATACAATGATTTGCAAATCATTTTCAACCCATATTCAGTTGAATATGCTCCAAAGACAACATATTTAATGTTCAAACTGATAAACTTTTCTTTTTTTTTGCAAATAATCATTAACTTTAGAATTTGATGCCAGCAACACGTGACAAAGAAGTTGGGAAAGGTGGCAATAAATACTGATAAAGTTGAGGAATGCTCATCAAACACTTATTTGGAACATCCCACAGGTGAACAGGCAAATTGGGCACAGGTGGGTGCCATGATTGGGTATAAAAACAGCTTTCCAAAAAATGCTCAGTCTTTCACAAGAAAGGATGGGGCGAGGTACAGCCCTTTGTCCACAACTGCGTGAGCAAATAGTCAAACAGTTTAAGAACAACGTTTCTCAAAGTGCAATTGCAAGAAATTTAGAGATTTCAACATCTACGGTCCATAATATCATCAAAAGGTTCAGAGAATCTGGAGAAATCACTCCACGTAAGCCAACATTGAATGACCGTGACCTTCGATCCCTCAGACGGCACAGTATCAAAAACCGACATCAATCTCTAAAGGATATCACCACATGGGCTCAGGAACACTTCAGAAAACCACTGTCACTAAATACAGTTTGTCGCTACATCTGTAAGTGCAAGTTAAAGCTCTACTATGCAAAGCGAAAGCCATTTATCAACAACATCCAGAAACGCCGCCGGCTTCTCTGGGCCCGAGATCATCTAAGATGGACTCATGCAAAGTGGAAAAGTGTTCTGTGGTCTGACGAGTCCACATTTACAATTGTTTTTGGAAATATTCGACATCGTGTCATCCGGAACGAAGGGGAAGCGAACCATCCAGACTGTTATCGACGCAAAGTTGAAAAGCCAGCATCTGTGATGGTATGGGGGTGCATTAGTGCCCAAGGCATGGGTAACTTACACATCTGTGAAGGCACCATTAATGCAGAAAGGTACATACAGGTTTTGGAACAACATATGCTGTCATATAAGCGCCGTATTTTTCATGGACGCCCCTGCTTATTACAGCAAGACAATGCCAAGCCACATTCAGCACGTGTTACAACAGCGTGGCTTTGTAAAAAAAAGAGTGCGGGTACTTTCCTGGCCCACCTGCAGTCCAGACCTGTCTCCCATCGAAAATGTGTGACGCATTATGAAGCGTAAAATACGACAGCGGAGACCCCGGACTGTTGAACGACTGAAGCTCTACATAAAACAAGAATGGGAAAGAATTCCACTTTCAAAGCTTCAACAATTAGTTTCCTCAGTTCCCAAACGTTTACTGAGTGTTCTTAAAAGGTAAGGCCATGTAACACAGTGGTGAACATGCCCTTTCCCAACTACTTTGGCACGTGTTGCAGCCATGAAAATCTAAGTTAATTATTATTTGCAAAAAAAAAATAAAGTTTATGAGTTTGAACATCAAATATATTGTCTTTGTAGTGCATTCAACTGAATATGGGTTGAAAATTATTTGCAAATCATTGTATTCCGTTTATATTTACATCTAACACAATTTCCCAACTCATATGGAAACTGGGTTTGTACATGCTTTTTGACACCACTTCCGACTTTAAGGATTTTCACTTACGCCCCGAGTCACTGAATTCAATTAAGTGACTTGAGTGTGAATGTTGTCTGTCTATCTGTGTTGGCCCTGCGATGAGGTGGCGACTTGTCCAGGGTGTACCCCGCATTCCGCCCGATTGTAGCTGAGATAGGCTCCAGCATCCCCCGCGACCCCGAAAGGGATAAGCGATAGAAAACGGATGGATGGATGGACTTTGTGAGGGTGACTTAGGAGTGACCCTATCTGAGAAGAGCTGCATAGAGATTTTAAGTAGAGTTCACAAAGCTTCTATTGCATTTTTCCCCGTAATTAACTGTTCGTCCCCCACTGGGGCTCTTTGTTTTTTGATACTCTGCTTGGTACCTAATAAAGGGACTTTCTGCTTTCACACCGCCTGCCTTCTCTGCGTCCTGGGATCACGCCAACAACAGCAACCATCTGCCGCTGTAACAGCTCAAACAAAAGTGGCAGGCAGTTTCTGCAAAAGAAAACGGACCAAAAGTAGCAAAACCTCTTATGTCCTGCAGAATATTTTCATTTTTATTACTGTTTTCATGTTTAATTGTATTTTTAGAAGTTGCCATGGACCGATACAAATAAGCTGCAAGTCCAACCAACCAAACTGTCCTTGAAAGAGGGAACCAATAACCTGATAGTCCTGAAGATGGAAGTTCCACTAAAGACCTCCCAATAATAAGGGAATGGATGAAACAATATAATCTCTAATATTGCATAATTATGATCCTTCTGGGACTTTCTTCTGTATCCCTACACAGGTGGAACTTAAAGGATGTCCAAATATAAATACATCAGAATATGAGTACCCTAAATGGAACCCATAATGTATTTCACAAAGGTGAGTGCTTTAGCTTCCTCCCGCAGACCGAAAGCCACAAAATATTGCTTAATGTTCAGTTTTTTGGTGATTTCTTCTTGAACAAAAATATTTTTCCACATTTGGTTTACACAAAGACAAACGTGATGAGAAAATGTGTAAATAAAAAAAAGCTAATATCATTACATAATTGCATATTGTGTAGAAATACATTGAGTTGCTATTTTCAAATCACCCAGTAGAGGGAGCCAGACAGCAACATGATCAGCCAGTCATACTTTCTGTCATCCATCCATCTATCCATTTTCTACCGCTTGTCCCTTTGGAGGTTGCGGGGGGGGTGCTGGAGCCTATCTCAGCTGCATACAGACTTTTTCAATTCTAAGACACCAATATAATGGTAAAAACATAGTATTTTTTGATTACTGGTACTTTAGAACCTTTACCCACATGTATTAACTACATTTTAAATCCAGTTTTACTCATAAAACAAGAAGTGTTCTACAGTGGGAAAGGGATTCATACGGCTGCATTCGTCGCGGTTTACCTGACACATAAAACGTGACAAATTGTGGGGGTGCACTATCCACTTTAGCCGCCAGGTGGCAGTAGAGTGTTGAATATCTTAAAATGTGTTTTTGTGGCAATTCCAACTTTGACCACAGCATCAGTTGCTATGTAGAGTGGTGCTTTCCATCATTTTCAGCAGAATTGCAGAACGATTAACCCTCCCTCTTCCTCTCACGCGAGATCCACCCAGGAACCGGACCATATGAATCCTTTCCTGCTGAAAAATCTTGAGTGAATGGACTTGTTGTGAAACAACAACATGGATAGTTGCAGTACTCCTTCCTCCCTGCAGGCAGTGCCATCAAAGCTTGCCTTGTATTGTGAAGTAGTACATCAACTTACATTCTTAATTGGTTCTGTAACAAAGCTCTTAACACAAAACTCTTGTTTCTCAAACCATTGAAATTAATTCAGGATCATTTAATCGGTTCCAGGTCCCGAAAAACAGCACAATTTTAACATGTTACATGCCTTTAAAAATAAATAAAACGTTTATATTACAACTATCGTATAAACATAATACAATAGAATGCACAAACAACTACAGTAGTTAATAATGATCACGAATTAACTTGGAAAGTGGACTCCCAAGAATCTCCTTCCAGCTGCTTTTTCTGCAGCGCTTCCATATTTTCATGGATAAATGTCCGCCGTTTGGATATCATTTCAACACATAGCTGCCGTTAGACTCATTCTGCTTCAGTACGGTGCAGACTAGCAGTGATTCGCTGAATTGCTTCATGCTTGGTTGTGTTTTTTGATGATTTCCTTCTTTAATTCATCGAATATCTTCCCAGCACTGTCCCTCACACTCACTTTCTTTCCTCCCATGGTTGGAAAAACAAAGTCGGTCGCTAGCTGTAAGCTAATGCTGGCAAATACGACCAGTCGTTTTGGGCAGTCGTTTTTGACATTTTCTACGCCAAATAACTAATGGCGGGAATAAATGTACCTCTAATATCTGCTTGCAGCTTAAAGCATAACAATTAGCCAAAAGACAGCTCTTAACTCAAAACACTCTTAAGTTGAGGTACGGGTAGCACTGTATTTTTATCAACATCCACCAGTGGTGTCCACAGCTTGTTTTTTTATTGGCTCTCGGCCTGTTTAAAAAGAAGATTAATCACCAATGAGGTACATCATTACATAATATGCTTTGTCACCTACAACACAAGACGTGCATGTCTCGTTCTGATTGTCGTCCCTCGTCACATTGCGACTTAACCACATGGTAGATTACTTTTGTTATATTTTTTGGTCCTAAATTTAGCATTTTCAAGCATAACAATGGCTAAATAAACTAACGATATCAATACTGTAGTAGTATTTGCCACAAAAGGAGACCAAAACAAACTCTTTCAGTATAGTGGCCACTGATTGGCTCAGCCACAGGAAGCATTACTATAATTGCAGCGATTCTCAAACTGTGGTGTGCAGGCTCTATCTGCCGGCGTCTTCAAATTGGCCCGCAAAACGCCATTAATATAAGGACTCTTATATTAATTTTAAAAGTATAACACTGTCAATGCTACTATTTTTGACACAATCTAGTGGACATTATGAGTTTTTCCTGGTCAAAGACTTTGTATGTTACGAATGTGCAGCATCTATTTATATGACCAAATGCAAACAACCTTCCCTAGTCATGGTGCAAAAAAAAAATCTATAAAAAAATCCAACCAACACAAAATATAAACAGACATGTTCACTGAACTTTGTGAATATGATAAATAACGTCCATTCACCATAAAAAAAAACAATCTAAATTACACCCATTTAAATCCATTATAAAGCATGATGGGAACATGCTTAACACTATCCACACTTATCCATGTTTGGTGCATTTAAGCTGCTTGATAATTCTGATTGATTACAAAACTTTAAGGAGGTTATCACAGAAGTAAACAAGGTACAAGTCAAACTTTTGCATACTCTTAATATCCAATGATATTAATATATATTGTGTGTGTATGTATGCATGTATATATAATATACTGTATGTATATATATAATGTTACTTTACATGCTTTCGGCCCTCAGCGACATTTTTTTAGCACAATGCGACCCCCCAAGTCAAAATGTTTGGACACCCCTGTGCTACGCCAAAGGATCACTTAATGTAATAGCATATGTGCAATTCAGTTTATTAGATTCATTTTTTAAATAGTTTTTTATTTTCCTATATTCAAACAGTGTTACTGCTCAAACTGTTTTGTAATGTTTACAGTGGCCAAACATATTAAATATACTTGTTAAATAAAACCTCTACCTTGTTTTTAATGAATACTTAGGCTTAATAAGCTACTGTATTTTAATGTCGGTCATTATGGTGGTACTTATGTTTTCTGTGGTGGTACTTGGCGAAAAAAGTTGGAGGACCACTGCTATATTGGATTAAAAGAGTGTAAATGTGACCAAAGAGTGATATTTTATGTGTAGAGGGCCCTCATATTTTTTTAGAAGGTTATAAACACTTGTTTTTAATGCTCTAGCTATGAAAATAGTTGCTTTTTAAATAATGATACCTACTTAGCGGAAATTAACTTATCGTGGTCGTTTTCGGAACCAATTAACAGCACTAAATGAGGTGGGCCGACTCTACTGACCTTTATTGCATCTTTATTGGGCAAAAGTGGCCCCTGCTTAATAAAAACAACGAAAACACTGAAAATACTGCATTTATTGTAAACATGACACATGTTTGTTTTAGCCATCGGCTTGCAACATTGAAAAGAGAATAAATACATAAATAATAGTTGGAAGAACGCACAACTGTAATTCGAACTGATTCATATCACCATGTGACACTACTGTGGGCTACATTCCATTTTGTCAACAACATGCAATGTTTAAAGTAGTTTGCAGTCTAAAACTTGAATGAAATTTGACAGTATTTTTTTTTTTCAAAATGCATCCTCAATTCAATAATAATAATAATAGATTTTATTTGAAAAAAGCACTTTACATAGAGTAAACAACCTCAAAGTGCTACAGTGTATTGAAAAAATAAAAATAAAAAGATCATTTAAAATAAATAAATAAATAAAAACTAGAACAGTCAAATAGCTAAAATTAGTATGCATACATCTAAAAAAAGAGGCTTTTATTTTTTATTTTTAAGAAGGGCTTTTAAGCCTTTTTCAAAAGCATCCACAGTCTGTGGTGCCCTCAGGTGGTCAGGGAGAGCGTTCCACAGACTGGGAGCAGCATTTACAATGTTTAGGTCCTAAATTTTGCATTTTTAAGCATAATAGTGGCTAAATAAAGTACAAATATAAATACTGTAGTAACTGGAGGAGACCAAATCAATCAGGATCGTGGCCACAGGAAGCATCATCTTGACCTACATTTACTGAAAAAAAATCCTGTAAATACTCAAACAAAGACCAATTAAGTTCATTTCATCCACATGTATGTGCTATAAAGCTGCTTTGTGATCATACATCAAGTCTTGCGTCCATGTCCACGGTGGACCTAGTGGACCGGAACCTCGTGCGGCAGCAGCTGACATCCGTTGCTCACGTGGGTCAGGACCTTCTCCTTCAGACGGGCCACTTGCTGCCTGAGGACGCCGGCCGTCGAGGCCAAGTCGGTGTTGTTGTTCTTCAGCGTCTTCACCTTGTCCTCCAACCTGGAGATCCTCTCCAGCTTGCGCCTCCGACACTTGGAAGCCGCGATCCGATTCCTGAGCCGCTTCCGGTCGGCCTTGAGACGCTCCTGAGAGTCCATGTCGACGGGGGACAGCGGCGGGCTCTCCCCGAAGCTCTGCACGTCCGGGACGGTCTGAGGCTCCTCCTTGGCCGCCGGGCACCGGGAGAGCTCCGGTTCCACCGACGGGGCTCCGCTGAAATGATGAGACAGCGGCGGGAGAGGGAAGGGCGCCGCGTCCGTCGAGTAGTCGTCGACGGCGGTGTCGTAACTGTTCAGGTTGGTATACACCGGTCGTTCCAGCTGCATGGTGAGGTTGGCGGCCGGATCCAGACTGCTGCTTGCGGGCTGGTTCTGCTTGTGTAGGTCCTCCAGCGCTTTGACGAAGCCCTCCGCGAACTCCTGCTCGTCCGCGGCGGTTTTGGGGTACAGGAAGTGAGCGCTGGTCGGCGTCGTGGTGACCATGCCGTTCGACTGGATGATAAGCCTCTCCAGGTCCGGGGAGGACAGTTTGAGCAGACCCAGGTCCGGAGAACCGAGCAGCCCGTCGGCGTCTCGAAGGTGTGACTGTGGCTTCATGCTCGGGTCCGCCAGGCTTAAGTTAACATCCTTCATTATTCTTCAAAACCTTTTACATTGCCGTCCTGTCCGTAACCTGGCAGACAAGCCTCGGGGCGAACGTCGGTCGTCACTTTCACTTCCGCTTATTAGCGGCTGCTTCCAAGCGAGAAATGCACGCGCTCGACGCGCCTCCAGCATTTCTAGCCTCTCGAGTTCTGTTATGTCACAGCAGCGCATGCGCATTGTCGACAAACCACGTTTCGGACTGGGTGCTACTGGAAAATGAGGACAACGCAGAGACATGAATGGAGGAAGACGTCTCACTCTGCTCTGCATGGAAATCAATATACCGCCATGAGAAATATACTTATTGTTGCTATGTTAAAAAAAAGATTAATAATTCAATACATTCAACGTTGTCTTCAGAAGTTTTCTAATGCTATGTATTTCCCAGCATTATTGTGTGAATGCTCCAAAGCATTCACACAATTCATCTGCTGCAATGCAAGCAGCCCATATTATTTTTGCTCATATTTCAACTTTTATTATGGGACTGCTGCAATGCAAGCACCCCATTCACTGCTGTTTAGCACGGGATCTTTTTTTTTTAACAAAGTAGTGAATGGGGTGCTTGCATTGCAGCAGTCCCATAATGAAAGTTGAAGTATGAGCAAAAATAATATGGGCTGCTTGCATTGCAGCAGATGAATTTTGGTGTAGAAAACCATATGTAAATTCAAATTCAAATCGCCATTCTCATGTTGTACGATTCAGTATCGATTCTCATTTTTCAAAAATCGATTTTCTTTTTATTTTATTTTTTTTCCATTTTGTTTTCTTTCTTTTTTTTTAATTAATCAATCCAACAAAGCAATACCATAACAATGCAATCCAATTCCAAAACCAAACCCGACCAAGCAACACTCAGAACTGCAATAAACAGAGCAATTGAGAGGAGACACAAACACGTCACAGAACAATCCAAAAGTAGTGAAACAAAAATGAATATTATCAACAACAGTATCAATATTAGTTACAATTTCAACATAGCAGTGATTAAAAATCCCTCATTGACATTATCATTAGACATTTATAAAAAAAAAAAAAAAAAGAACAATAGTGTCACAGTGGCTTACACTTGCATCGCATCTCATAAGCTTGACAACACATTGTGTCCAATATTTTCACAAAGATAAAATAAGTCATATTTTTGGTTCATTTAATAGTTAAAACAAATTTACATTATTGCAATCAGTTGATAAAACATTGTCCTTTACAATTATAAAAGCTTTTTACAAAAATCTACTACTCTGCTTGCATGTCAGCAGACTGGGGTAGATCCTGCTGAAATCCTATGTATTGAATGAATAGAGAATTGTTTTGAATCGGAAAAATATCGTTTTTGAATCGAGAATCGCGTTGAATCGAAATAATTTATTTATAATCAAATCGTGACCCCAAGAATCGATATTGAATCGAATCGTGGGACACCCAAAGATTCGCAGCCCTAGTGTGAATGCTTTGGAGCATTCACACAATAATGCTGGGAAATACATTGCATTAGAAAACTTCTGAAGACAATAACGCTGAATTTATTGAATTCTTAATCCTTTTTTTTAACATAGCAACAATAAGTATATTTCTCATGGGAACATTTCAAGTTTCAATGGCGACGTTATTCACGATTTAACAAAAAAATGCGCCAATATTTTTTGCAAAAAGGGGCCAGTTGAATGGGTATGCCTATTTTGTCTAATACGAGACGAACCAGCCAACGTACCCCCACATATGTTATACCGCCGGAAAGGTTTCGTTTGCGCCGATGGCGGAAATCTAAATTGGGAACATTTCGTGTTACCATGGCAGCGCTATTCACGAACAAATCAAACAATGGGCCAATTGATTAGGTAGGGCGCTTTGGTCTAATACGAGACGAACCAACCAACGAACCCCCACATATGTTATACCGTCGGAAAGGTCTACTGTCCGCCTATGGGCATATTTTAAATTGGGAACATTTCAAGTTTCAATGACGACGCTATTCACGATTTAACAAAAAAACGTACCAATTTTTTTGCAAAAATGGGCCAATTGAATGGGTACGCCTAATACGAGACGAACCGGCCAACGTACCCCCACATACTGTATGTTATACCGTCAGAAAGGTCTCGGTCGCCCCGATAGGCGTATTCTAAATTGGGAACATTTCGTGTTACCATGGCAATGCTATTCACAAACAAACAAAAAACACCTTTTGGCTTCCGGCCAGAGGTCCAGGGCACAGATTGCAGGCCCATCAAAATTTCCACGGAATTTCCTCGTTCGACTTATTTTTCTACCTTCCACATTTTTCACCCTATTCAAACCGTTCCAACTTCAAACTGTTCAGCCTATTCGGGAATCACAGGCTTTCCCTTGACAAATTCCAAAAATTCCCAGATTTCCCGGGACATTCTTTCCCATTCAAAATGAATTGCCCATTTTTCAAACTTCCACCATTTCCACATTGTTCAACCTGTTCAAACCATTCCACCTTCAACACATTCCACCATTCAGGAAATTCAAACTATATTTTTTCCAAGTTCCAAAAAACTCCAGGATTTTCCAGAATTCCTGGTTTTCCAAAGCCCTACTTCCACCCTTTTTTCTGGCGACTACTCCTCCCACATTTTTCAAACCACTTCAAACGTTCCACCGTCAAAACATTCGTTTTAATTAGGACAAAAAACAAACTGAAAAAATTCCTGGTTTTCCCCAAATTCCTGGAATTCCGTAATACCATCTCTCAATTTAACATGTTACTACTTCAACATTTCTCGACCGATTTGAAAAAGTTCAACACCAACCATTTCAACTCATTCAGACCATTCAAGTTTTTTACAATTAAAAAAAAAATCCGGCTTTTCCCGAAATTCACACATTTTTGGGAAATTCTCATTTAAATCAATGGGACATTCTTCAAAGTTCCACAATTCCCACATTTTTCAACTGATTCAAACTGTCCCAACTTCATAATACTCAGCCTGTTCAGGAATTGTGTGCTCTACTTCAACAATTCTAAAAACAATTCCAGGATTTCAGTTCAACTTCAGCATTGGAGCATTCACACGCAAATCCTTCAGGAATTGCCTCATCTAGTTAACCTTAATTTTCTAATGCATGTATTGCACAGCATTATTACCCTCGGTTTTTAAATGCAATATATTGCACAGCATTATTATCCTCAGTTTTCTAATGCTATTTATTGCCAAGCATTATTACCCTCAGAAGATTTCTAGTGCTTTGTATTTCCCAGCATTATTACCCTCAGTTTTCTAATGCTATGTATAGCCCAGCATTATTACCCTCGGTTTTTAAATGCAATATATTGCACAGCATTATTATCCTCAGTTTTCTAATGCTATTTATTGCCAAGCATTATTACCCTCAGAAGATTTCTAGTGCTTTGTATTTCCCAGCATTATTACCCTCAGTTTTCTAATGCAATGTATTGCCCAGCATTATTATCCTCAGAAGTTTTCTAGTGCTATGTATTTCCCAGCAAGCATTATTACCCTCAATAGTTTTAACATGTATTGTCATGCAATATTACCCTTAGTTTTTTAATGCTATAGGATAGGATAGGACAGACATTTATTTATCCACGATGGGGGAAATTACGTTGTTGCAGTGCAGTTTTTTTTTTACATATAGGAGCAGAAGTAAAACATAATGAAAAACAAAAAATTTTAATAAATCAATCAATCAATCAATCAAAGATTACTTACCGTATTTTTCGGAGTATAAGTCGCACCTGCCGAAAATGCATAATAAAGAAGGAAAAAAACATATATAAGTCGCACTGGAGTATAAGTCATATTTTTGGGGGAAATTGATTTGATAAAACCCAACACCAAGAATAGACATTTGAAAGGCAATTTAAAATAAATAAAGAATAGTGAACAACAGGCTGAATAAGTGTACGTTATATGAGGCATAAATAACCAACTGAGAACGTGCCTGGTATGTTAACCACGCAATATATTACAGTAAGAGTCATTCAAATAACTATAACATAAAGAACATGCTATACGTTTACCAAACAATCTGTCACTCCTAATCGCTAAATCCCATGAAATCTTATACGTCTAGTCTCTTACGTGAATGAGCTAAATAATATTATTTGATATTTTACGGTAATGTGTTAATAATTTCACACATAAGTCGCTCCTGAGTTAAGTCGCACCCCCGGCCAAACTATGAAAAAAAACTGCGACTTATAGTCCGAAAAATACGGTATATAGCCCTAAATCATGAGTGTCTCAAAGGGCTGCACGAGCCACAATGACATAAATACTACATATTGGGCACTAATATGTATAAATCAGTGACGTGCGGTGAGGTTCATGACTGGTGAGGCACTGACTTCATCACAGTCAGATTTACAAACATATGAACCCTAAAGAGTATCTTATTCACCATTTGATTGGCAGCAGTTAACGGGTTATGTTTAAAAGCTCATACCAGCATTCTTCCCTGCTTGGCACTCAGCATCAAGGGTTGGAATTGGGGGTTAAATCACCAAAAATTATTCCCGGGCGCGGCGCCGCTGCTACCCACTGCTCCCCTCACATCCCAGGGGGTGTGCAAGGGGTTGGGTCAAATGCAGATGACAAATTTCACCACACCTAGTGTGTGTGTGACAATCATTGGTACTTTAACTTAACTTTAACTTTACACATACAAACTGTAGCACACAAAAAAAGCACATTTAATAAAAAAAACGTTATGGTCTTACCTTTACTTTTAAGTGCGGGAACAGTGGTGTTCGTGTTGGAGGAGTTGTGAATGAATGAAATATGAAATCCGTGCTGCAGTCTGCAGATGTACCTAATGTTGTGTCCCTGCAGTCGTTCACGGCTCCTCCGGCGCGAGCATTGTTGTTTTTGCACTTTTTGGCTTCTTGTTAAGTGACTTTTTTTGGGTGGATTCGGTCTTGCACGTGGAGGGTTTGGGTGTGGGTTTTGGTTGGTGTAGCTCTCCCGTCGGGGGGTGCATTCTGTGGCAGAGGTGCATTAACCGGCACCAGGAGGCGGGATTGTTTTAACTACACAGTGCGTCTTCGCAGCAGTTTTATGATTGCTCAGCACAAGAAATATGTTACACACATACAGTTGTTGACAAAATACACTGTACATTATATACCTCAGCTAACTAAACTATGGAAATGTATAATATAATTCATATAGCAATACAGTCTCACTGCACAGCAGGCCAGCAGTTAGCCGAGTCCGCAATCCATGTTGAGGCACAACTGAGTGACGTGCCTCAACTGGCTGCTGATCACCGCACCGTCTCTTCTCAGTATTTGAATGGCAAATGGGAAAATTCAACGATTTTGAATAAAAATAATCTAAAACTGGTGAAGTTAAATGGAAAATAACTTTATAGTATAATCACTGGATACATATAACAATTTAATTTTTTTTTTTTTCTTTTTACATTTTTTTTCTTTCCATGATCACCTGCCTCCAGTGACCGCACGTCCCTGGTATAAATAAAACAAAAAACACTAAGATCCGTATTGCACATCAAGAAAAAAAGATTCTTCTTGCACTTTGGATGTAATAGTCTAATGCAGAAGGAGCTACTCAGGGCCTCCACAGTGCTGTATATGGGGTAAGAGGGATTGAACATTATGGATGTCAACTTGGTCAGCATTCTTCTGTCAACCACCTCCTCAATGCTGTCTAGTGGGAAGCCTAGGACAGAGTCAGCTCTCAATCAGTTTATTAAGTCTGTTCCTGTCTCTGACCGTGCTGCCCGCACTCCAGCAAACGACGGTATAGAACACCGCACGAGTGTCGTAAAAAGTGCGCAGCAGTGACCCGCACACCCCAAAGGACCTCAGTCTCCTTAAGAGGTGTCGGCGACTTCGACCCTTCTTGTACACAGCGTTTAAATTGTGAGTCCAGTCCAGTTTATTGTTGAGGGGAACACCCAGGTATTTAAATGAGTCTACTATTTCTATGTCTGACCTGAATTGCCTACTAGTTTTCTAGTTTAGCAAAAAGAATCTAACCTATTTTTGCTAAAACGAACAAGACTAGGATTTTTTTTTGTTGAAAATAGTTCCCTCATTAAAGAGTTCCCAGAACACTTCAGTGCGTCACAGCCTATAGGCTCCATCCCACTGCAAAGCAATGTGTGGGCGGATCACATGATGCTGCTTGTGACGTAAATTCCCTGTTGGACTGTGGCGGAAATAAAAAGGCGTCATTTGTGTCGTGTGTAGTCTGTCTGCTCGGGAGGTTTAGTGCGAGGAAACATGTTTTGCAGTACAATAAAAAGAATAATAAATAAATCACATTAGTCGGCTTATATGGAGGGATGGGGTAGAAGTAAGCAAATTAAACCTTCCAAAAAAGGTTGTCTTAAACCGTGGATAATTAGACGGAGGTGTAGAATTGTTCTGGAAGGCAGGGATTATAGAAGCATTTCTATAAATATGTTCTGCATCTAAATATGCCTTCTTCCTGCAGGGAAGTGAGGGGGTGTGCCGCCTGCCTGTATCAGCTAGTCGCCTTCATGCTCATTCTGGAAGAGGATGGGAGACAAATGTGAGTATGGGGGGGGGGGGGGATCAAGGGGTTACCATGGCAACATAAGCAGAGTGACGCAGGTAAGAGCAGGGGAAAGACAGGGAGGTGGTGATTGGTTTTTCAACTGCATACGTGTGTGTGTGTGTGTGTGTGGGTGTCGAAGACAGAAGATGCACACATAACATCTATCTGACATGCTTGGAGTTCAACCATTTTGGTTTCTATTCTATTTTGGTTTTCTATTCAGTGACTCTCGTTGCATCCTAACTGCAATCACGCCATGGTTTCTTTGTTTCCAACATGCTGAACAAGTTACATTCAGGAACATCACGTGATTTGCACAATTCAACACGTCTGAAAAGGAGTAGGAAGAGGCACAGCTTATTAATCAATACCCCTTTTTCATATATATCACTGATAAGTCATTCATAAGACATGCTTTCTTACGATGGCATTTCACATTTAAATCATATATACATATATCCATTTATATTTTTAAATTTTTTGGACTTTCATTTTATTTAATAAATTTGGGCTCCACTTTGGAGACTACTGGTATGACATTTGCGCAATGTTAAAGAAGAAATGAAAGATTTTAAAACAAAAAATATATACATATTTATATACAATATACGATTATATATTAAATTAAATACTGTAATTTGATTCATTTGTTAATGTGTGTATAAGTACCACGAGTAGTTTACAATAGAAAACCTTTAAAAGGTCAAATTGAAGGCTAAATGTCAGCAGTAATAAGAGTCGTCCACAAAAAAAGTTATTCTAGCTGAGGAATGAGTACAGTAAAAAAACAGCCCTCTAGTGATACCTGGTGGACATATGGAGAATGACATGCAAGCAGAGCTATATTGCGTCCCTTTTTCAGTTAATAGTGTTGTCATGTTCGTGTTCGCCTTCCGCCCGAATGCAGCTGAGATAGGCTCCAGCACCCCCCGCAACCCCGAAAGGGACAAGCGGTAGAAAATGAATTAATTCCTGCAGCTCTTTGAAATCTTACGAGCAAACTATAAAGACGAATGCAGCACTTTAAACAAAACAACCTTTATTCCCATGTGCTCGTGTACATACATTACAGCATCTATTGTCATAAAAAAGATCACAACACACACGTTGGGCTTGCAGCCTTACAAGAACAACCTTTTTTATACACAAATTGTACAATGCTTCAACTCAAGTGTTCGTGATAAACACAAAATGTCACAAAATATCAGAATAATAAAGAGCAGAGTTGGAAAAAAATTCAGATCAATTAAACTAAGGTAGGGCACAGGTGCCATGCAAAGTACACTCAAGAGACACAAGTTGAGAACATGCAGAAATGAAAACCCGATTCCTGTGTACCGCACGACACAAATTTCTGATCCATGTCTGCCTACAAGCTGGAAATGGTACACTGCAATCAGACCTAAATCAGCACAACATGTTTCATCTCGACCACTTGAGTGTCAGTTCTTATTTGAGTGCTGAGGAACTTGCCTTGTACGTTTGATAATATTTCACCATGTTAGTGTTGGTTCTTCATCCCCTGTGCTTTGCCAGGTTTCTTTTCCTGCTGCTGCTGACCTCGTCCGGCACCGCTCATTCCTCGACCGCGGCCCCCAAACACACCTATGGACAGGAAGAAAGTCAGTTGGTAACTCCTTCATGTGCTGAGGTGACTGTAAAAGTAGAGATGTCCGATAATGGCTTTTTTGCCGATATCCGATATTCCGATATTGTCCAACTCCGATATCGACCAATACCGATATATACAGTCGTGGAATTAACACATTAGTATGCCTAATTTTGTTGTGATGCCCCGCTGGATGCATTAAACAATGTAACAAGGTTTTCCAAATTAAATCAACTCAAGTTATGGAAAAAAAATGCCAACATGGCACTGCCATATTTATTATTGAAGTCACAAAGTGCATTATTTTTTTTAACATGCCTCAAAACAGCCGCTTGGAATTTGGGACATGCTCTCCCTGAGAGAGCATGAGGAGGTTGAGGTGGGCGGTTCTGGGTATTTGTTCTGTTGTGTTTATGTTGTGTTACGGTGCGGATGTTCTCCCGAAATGTGTTTGTCATTCTTGTTTGGTGTGGGTTCACAGTGTGGCGCATATTTGTAACAGTGTTAAAGTTGTTTATACAGCCACCCTCAGTGTGACCTGTATGGCTGTTGACCAAGTACGCTTTGCATTCACTTGTGTGTGTGAAAAGCAGTAGATATTATGTGATTGGGCCGGCACGCAAAGGAAGCGCCTTTAAGGTTTATTGGTGCTCTGTACTTCTCCCTACGTCCGTGTACACAGCGGCGTTTTAAAAGGTCATACATTTTACTTTTTGAAACCGATACAGATAATTTTGAAACCGACACCGATAATTTCCGATATTACATTTTACAGCATTTATCGGCCGATAATATCAGCAGTCCGATATTATCGGACATCCCTAATGAAGGCCATATGATTTCTGCATTTACATAGCCGCGGACGGAGTCACGTAATTAGCCAATAAAACGGAATTTGCATTAAACGCAGAATATTACGAAAATGTACATAAATTTAAGTGAAATGTTGTTTTTGTGAGGAAAAAGAACATTTGTTTGGGAAAATAATGTGTCCGGTAGCGCTCATTTATAAACTACGACACTAAAGCGAGCAAAAACAATCCATACACCCACAACACATCTCATCTGCTTGTGTTGTTGTGAACGACATCATCCATGTAAGATCAAACAGAACAGTGGTCGCAACTTGAGAGGCCATCTCTCTTTTTAACAGCCTGAAGTGTGTCGCCTTTTTACTCGTCACGCTGAGAACAACAGCACAGCATACATCCCCCCCTTAACAATAATACCGCAGCGCGCCACATCCGGTCTGACTGCGCTTACAGAATAAGATTTCAAAAAAGTACCTTGCACAAGCAAAATGTACTTAAAGCATTTATTTATACATCTACACAATTACTATGCTTTGACCTAAAATACTGGTTTAAATTGTCATAAGCTGAGCGCCAAACAATGTGAGGATTTTGGCATTTCATTAACAAATATTAAATAAAATTGGCACAAAGTGTACATACACTCCAACTATTTTCTCTTTGTTGGTAA
Organism: Nerophis lumbriciformis; assembly: GCF_033978685.3. Lineage (NCBI taxonomy): Eukaryota > Metazoa > Chordata > Actinopteri > Syngnathiformes > Syngnathidae > Nerophis > Nerophis lumbriciformis. Next base: position 18,224,710 of record NC_084561.2, on the reverse strand, counting down.
AATAAGTGTAAAAAACGAAATAAAATGTTTTTTAAACAAAAAATTATTTGTATTGTTTTTTTTCTATTACTATTGTTATTTAAATGTATTGTCATTGCTAATTATATTTAACTTGTGGTTTATTCGTTACATAAATACTCATGTTTTCAAATTACTGAGTAATCGTGTAATTAATCATAATTACAATATCAATCAAAAATAATCGTAACTATTATTTTTGCCATAATCGTTCACCCCTAGTCTTGAGACAGTTGACAAAGGAGAACACAGTTTTTTATTCTAGTTGACGCAAAGCATGAGAAGCAAAGCTCACCACGGCCTCCTGCTCCTCTTCCTTTGCCCTGCTGTTTGTTCTGCTGGGCGCCTCCCCTTCCTCGACCCTTGGAAACCACCTCCTCCTTCACCATGTCAATGATCTCGTCTGGGATTCGCAGATACTTAATGGTACTTCCTCGGATGTAGCACTCAGGCATCCTCCAGAACTTGTCACCATCCTGCAAGGGAGAGAATTGAGGCGTCAAGCACAATGCACAGACTAAAAAGCCTTTCTGGGACCAATTATGGGGCAGGACTTAAAGGACTCATAGCGTCCAGATGACCAAGATTAGCAAACAAGTTCTCTTTATGGCTTTTTTTCTCTTAAAAATGAATCTGGCAGTCATTTACCAAAAGATAAATTCTTAACTAACTGTACTTGGAACACCTCCTTTTCCATCGCCAGACTCATTATGGCGCCCCCTCTTGGTGTGACGTCATCTACAGCAGTGTTTATCAACCTTTTCTGAGCCAAGGCACATTTTTTTCATTGAAAATATCTCGAGACACACTACGAGCAGAAAACATAAAAAAATGAAACTCAGCAGTCGATATTGACGATAAAAAGTTGTTCTCGCAATTGTTGGATATGAATTCAAACCATAACCAACCATGCATCACTATAGCTCTTGTCTCAAAGTAGGTGTACTGTCATGACCTGTCACATCACGCCGTGACTTATTTGGAGGTTTTTTTTAATGTTTTTCTGTGTGTAGTGTTTTAGTTCTTGTCTTGCGCTCCTATTTTGTTGTTGATTGTCTTGTCATGTACGGATGTACTTTGTGGACGCCGTCTGCTGCTCCACACGCTGTAAGTCTTTGCTGTCGTCCAGCATTCTGTTTTTGTTTACTTTGCGGCCAGTTCAGTTTTTGCTTCGTTTTGCATAGCCACCCCTAAGCTTCAATGCCTTTTGTTTATTTTCTGGTTTAAGCATTAGATACCTTTTTACCTGCACACTGCCTCCCGCCCTCGTCTGCATATTGTGATCACGACAAACCATGTTCCCGCCATCTACAAAGCAATTAGCTACCTGCTGCCACCTACTGATATGGAAGAGTATTACACGGTTACTCTGCCGAGCTCTAGACAGCACAGACACTCAACAACGGCACATTTGCGGATTATAATTACTGGTTTGCATAAAATATTTTTAACCCAATTAGGTGAAATTACATAATCTCCCACGGCACACCAGACAATATCTCACGGTACACTAGTGTGCCGCGGCACAGCGGTTGAAAAACACTGATCTACAGAACTCAAGCCTATTTCCCCACATAGACAGTGTGAATAAAGGCATGTAAAACTATTATTTTAATCACTTAATTGCATGTTTTTGTCGCCCTGTTCCATGATTACTTCAAAACTGATATGGTAAACATAAGCGAAAAATTGATACAAAAAAAAACAAAATTTTCAGACTTTCCTGCTCTACTAGACACCATAGCCTGTGTTTTCTTATGCTCTTTCATCATTACCTTAAGCATATTCAGGAAAAACAGTAGAAGAGGACACAAAATAGACTACTAACAACTTACGAACCTTGTTTTTCTCTCATTCTGACTCAGATTTTCTCCACTCAAGGGTGCTCCTGATTTTCAATGTTTTGCCACCCATCCAAATTCCGACCAAAACCCTTCTTTAAAGTGGAATGAATAAAATTATTGCTGCCAATTCACTCCTATTGCTTGTTTCGTCCCATTTTGCATGAGTCAATTTGGGTGGAGAGGTCCTTACTTTATTCATACAGTGCATCCGGAAAGTATTCACAATTCGCTTCACTTTGTCCACATTTTTTATGTTACAGCCTTATTCCAAATTGGAATAACTACATTTTTGACCTCAAAATTACCTTAATAATACCCCATTATGGCAATGTCAGGATTGGTGTTTGAGATCAGCATTAAAAGGCAATGGCCAATCACATACTTTTAAACAAAAATCGTCCAATACGGACTGGTACATGTCTATTGTAAATTAAGATCGCAATGTCCCCTCCCATTTTTTGTGTTTTAGAATGACCACAATCAGCCACCTATGATGCTACTAATGCTCAGAGTTTCATATTATCAGAACTACAAGTTTCTGTACTAATTAGGAGAGGAAATTAAGTGAGCGTGGTGAGTTCAAGGAGAAGCTGAGTCATACCCGAGAGGTACAGATGACTTCTCTCAAGTTGATGTTCATCCAGTTGTCGCAGCTGACCAGGTGGCCGTTATACGTCTCTCCATTCTTCAGCTCCACCAGCTGTTGGGGAAAAAACAACAAACATGACAAACGGCACACTTAACAGAAACAAACCCTGCGAGATTTCGCAATGCTGCGATCGCATCAACTCTTGGAAATTCCACCAATGATCGTGAATGGCCGCAACCTGGCAACTTTGTCCGATCGCTTCAATATCCCCACAGATCAACGTAATTTTTTTCACAATCAATTTTGTCCTAGAGCACGGGTGTCAAAGTCAAGGCCCACGGGCCAGATCCGGCCCGTGAATGAAATATCTATGGCCCCCAGGATGATATTTGATTAGTATTAAAACGAGCCCGCAGGCCATAGCCGCCTGCTGCTGTTTTGCACTTCATCAGTGTTGGTGTTGGCGCTAGGAATTTTCAAAATGGGGTACCAGGGACTTTTTTGCCGATATCCAATATTCCGATATTGTCCAACTCTTAATTACCGATTCCCATATCAACCGATACCAATATATACAGTCGTGGAATTAACACATTATTATGCCTAATTTTGTTGAGATGCCCTGCTGGATGCATTAAACAATGTAACAAGGTTTTCCAAAATAAATCAACTCAAGTTATGGAAAAAAAAGCCAACATGGCACTGCCATATTTATTATTGAAATCACAAAGTGCATTATTTTTTTTAACATGCCTCAAAACAGCAGCTTGGAATTTGGGACATGCTCTCCCTGAGAGAGCATGAGGAGGTTGAGGGGGGCGGGGTTGAGGGCAGCGGGGGGTGTATAATGTAGCGTCCCGAAGAGTTAATTCTGCAAGGGGTTCTGGGTATTTGTTCTGTTGTGTTACGGTACGGATGTTCTCCCGAAATGTGTTTATCATTCTTGTTTGGTGTGGGTTCACAGTGTGGTGCATATTTGTAACAGTGTTAAAGTTGTGTATACGGCCACCCTCAGTGTGACCTGTATGGCTGTTGACCAAGTATGCATGCATTCACATATGTGAGTGGGCCGGCACGCAAAGGCAGTGCCTTTAAAGTTTAATGGCGCTCTGTACTTCTCCCTACGTCCATGTACCACTCCGTACAGCGGCGTTTTAAAAAGTCATTTATTTTACTTTTTGAAACTGATACCGATTATTTCCGATATCACATTTTAAAGCATTTATCGGCCAATAATATCAGACTGCCGATATTATCGGACATCTCTAGTTTTTAGATGTCTTTAGAGCGCTTTTTAGGCGGAATAGAGCGGCTCTCATTTGCTATATTAGCTGACTTTTGCTATAGTTTATTTACGAGTTAGAATGCATTAAAAAAGAAAAACATATGTGTTCTTGTCTCATATAAGGGTTGTGAATGATAGGCAAAATTCCCCCAGAAAGTGCTTTTTCCCTTTAGTACGGTCATGCCAACTGTAGGGAATCACTGCTCTTGTCCAGAAGAATGCATATCGCCTCACCATTGGATGGTTCTGGGCCGTCTTCAGCAGTGACAAAGGAAGCTGTAAAATACATTGACAAACTTCATTATTCTGTCCGCGAATATTTACAAATAGTGCAGATAAACAAGTCAAATAATCGCGTCACGGCGAGCATTACGTATTTAGATGGATATATATGCTTTCACACAGCAAGAGATGGTTCGGCAATTCAGTAACTCGCTACTAAAAGTATTTACAAAATGTTGTATTTCAGAGCTAACTTACCTAGCTAGCCGCCGAGCGGTTTTCATTGTTGCTAATGCTCACGTTCCAGTTAACTACCCAACATGCGTATTAATCAAAAACAAGTTCATATTTACGAAAGCAAGAGTATGAATAAGCAAACACACAATATGTTACGTACCATTTTTGACGGATAATCTTTACTATTTCAATGTTGTTTGGAGTAGCCTTTCGCACGCTAGAAAGCCTTGCCTTCGTTTTCTTCTTCTTGAAATAATGTTCAGGCGAATGTTGTTAGCTGCTTCCCCCTACAGGTGAAAATAGGTATGACACCAGCATGCTGTCAACAGAGGAGGAAAAAAAATGCTCCTAAAATATTGTAGTCAACTAAAAGTACAGTTGTTTTGCTGAAAATCAAGTAAAATAAAAACATACCTGATTTAAAATGTAGGGAAAAGTGATTTGAAATGTAGGGATTGATTGATTGATTGATTGATTGATTGATTGATTGATTGAAACTTTTATTAGTAGATTGCACAGTACAGTACATATTCCGTACAATTGACCACTAAATGGTAACACCCGAATAAGTTTTTCAACTTGTTTAAGTTGGGGTCCACGTAATCAATTCATGGTAAAAGTGTGTTCTTTAATTAAACAACACCCTTGTGAATTAAAACCAAAAAGCAAATGAATAATTATTTTTGCAGCATTACCTAAGAGCCATAGTAGCATTAAACAGGCCTGAGTGAGCACAATGTGTTCGTCATGTCCTCATGTATCATGTCTTTTTATTTTTTTCGGACGATAATGTGCAATAATGTTATATGTGTATATGTATATATATGCATATGTAATGGATATATGCATGTGTGTGGATATATACATATATATATAGATACATATCTTATTTTTTTAAATTTATTTATTTAATTTAAAAAAAATGTTATTTATTTTTTTTTTTACTATTATTATTACTAAATTATTGTGTATGCACCTTAGGGGATCTAAATTCTATTCTATTCTATTCTATTCTACTCTATTCTATTCTAAACATTTGTTTGCATACTTCCTGTATAAATGGGTGACTTATTAGACGTGACAAACGAAATGGAAAAATAAGAAAGAAAGAAAAGAAACGCAAAAATATAACTTTAATAATTTCAGGAATACATATGAGAGGAAAAGTACAGAAAGATATTGTAAAAATGACTTTAAAAGTTAACGTAACTTGACCTAAAAAATGTTATCCCTTAAGTATTTTTGTTTGGAAACTGGAAAGTCTTTTTTGGATCTGTTCCAAGTAATAACCTGTAGGATATTAATATTATGAAATGATATTGCTCCAATAGTCTCTATACATTTACAATTGCAGTTGACCATTTGTTCACAATTGAGCTAATGTTTGGGGTTTCCAGACTTTTTCTAGTGAGGGCCGCGCACTGAAAAATCAAAGCATGCGCGGGCCATTTTTATATTTTTCATTTTTAAAACCAATACAATATGTAGATTGTTTTTAAACTTTGGGCTCCCCTCAAGTATGGACCATGGGAACTGGGATAAAATAAAATAAAGTTGTTTTTTTTCAATACTTAAATGTCTAGATCAACTTCAGATCCATCAGTCGATACAAAGTTTTAATTTTAGTTTATGTTTTATGCCTTTTTTGTTAAAGAAAACATAGTTTCTATGGCAAAAACACAAAATAATGCAATATGTTCCCCCTCCAAAAATTTCAAAGTAGAATATTTGATGTGAAGTATTTGGAGCCTTAAATAGGTCAATAATTAGCTTAGCTGTATAATCACTCGCCATACAGCAACAGCTTATATCTGTCTATTACCTTACCGCTTCTATGTTAGCTAGCTCTCTTTGTTTATAATGTATATTTTCTGCTGGATCTACTCTCTATTTTATGCTGCCCTTTTTTTCTTTTTTTTTGCTGCAGTTGTTACATATACTGTAATATTGTACATGGTAATTGGGATTTGTTATATATTGTATATATTATATAAAAATATAATGTAATATAATAATATCATATATCAGTATATATTATATACTGTATATATAATATGTAAATATTACATATATGTTATATTTTATACTGCTACTCTGGTACATGTTTAGTCTACTTTATACCTGCATTATCCTTTCCATCCTTACCCTTTCCATGCTTTGTGACTGAGGTACTGTGTGGAACAATTTCCCTTGTGGATCAATAACGTTTGTCTAAGTCTAAGTCTAATTCATAACAACATTGATTTTGATTCATTATTATTTTTTAACAATGACAGTTCTACAAATTTTAAATCCAACTAAAATTCATAAAAGTATTACAAATAAGTCATACATTGTTTTAAAAATGTTTACTTTCAGCACTTACATTTCTCGATTAACTTCAGATCTATCCGTCGATTATACATTTTTATAGTATTTTTATGTGTTTTTTTGTTTGTTTTATGCAATTTTTGTCATAGAAAACTTAGTTTTTAATGGCAAACACAAAATATGGAATATTTCTCCCAAGAAATATTTCAAAGTTGAATATTTGATGTGAAATATTGGAGCCTTGAATAGGTCAATAATTCTTAACAACATTGATTTCAATTCATTTCATTTCATTTCATTTATTTCAGGCAATGACATAAAAAAAAAGTACAAAGTTGACAACACATAATAATATAATTTAATATAGTGTAAAAGGCAATGTATAGTATGTAATGCATGATTATCCAGTTTTGCCTGAAAGGGAGTGGGAAGAATATAATGTAATTAATCACACCCCCAGTTCTCCATTCAGTGATTATTCCCATGAGGTTTCACTGTTACTTTGTTTAAGGATCATAATACAAATGTTGTATCATAGTGGCATTACCACAGGTAACAATAATTATTACCTCCAATTAGCACCTCCAAAACCCTCAAATCTAGACTCCAAACATCCCAGAACAAGCTAGTCAGGTTACTTCTAGACCTCCACCCCAGATCACACCTCACTCCAACCCACTTCTCCAAAGTGGGCTGGAGGACAGAGCCTAGTCTATAAAATCCGCTACACCTCCCTGATACCGAAGTACATGTCAAACTACTTCCATAATGTAAATGAACGCCATAACCACAACACCAGGGGGAGTTCCACAAACCATGTTAAACCCAGATTCCGATGTAACAAAGGTCTTAACTCATTCTCCTTCTATGCCACATCAATATGGAATGCACTCCCAACAGATGTAAAAGAAAGTGCATCTCTATCCTCCTTTAAAACCGCACTAAAACAACACCTCCAGGCAACTACAACCCTAGACTAACACCCTCCCCACTCCACATCCCACCTCCCCGGATTGTAAATAACCAAATGTAAATAATCAAATGTATTTCTAATGTATATACTTGTTCTTATGCTACCTGAACTCACTATGTTCTCTGCTCGCTGTACATATCCTACCAAGTCAGACCTACACTGTTTCAATGCCCATTTCTCTGATGATGCAATTGTTGATGACTGAAGTGCTGTTATCAACCAAACCCTCCTCATACCACCCCCCCGGATTGTAAATAATTCAATGTATATACTCTGATGATTAACTTGTGTGATGACTGTATTATGATGATAGTATATATTTGTACCATGAATTGATTTACGTGGACCCCGACTTAAACAAGTTGAAAAACTTATTCGGGTGTTACCATTTAGTGGTCAATTGTACGGAATATGTACTGAACTGTGCAATCTACTAATAAAAGTTTCAATCAATCAATCAATCAATCAAACCTATGGTTATATTCTAGGGCTGTGAATCTTTGGGTGTCCCACGATTCGATTCAATATCGATTCTTGGGGTCACGATTCGATTCAAAATCGATTTTTTTTCTCTCGATTCAACGCGATTCTCGATTCAAAAACGATATTTTCACGATTCAAAAGGATTCTCTATTCATTCAATACACAGGATTTCAGCAGGATCTACCCCAGTCTGCTGACATGCAAGCAGAGTAGTAGATTTTTGTAAAAAGCTTTTATAATTGTAAAGGACAATGTTTTATCAACTGATTGCAATAATGCAAATTTGTTTTGACTATTAAATGAACCAAAAATATGACTTATTTTACCTTTGTGAAAATATTGGACACAGTGTGTTGTCAAGCTTATGAGATGCGATGCAAGTGTAACCCACTGTGACACTATTGTTCTTTTTTTTAATTTTTTATAAATGTGTAATGATAATGTCAATGAGGGATTTTTAATCACTGCTATGTTGAAATTGTTACTAATATTGATACTGTTGTTGATAATATTCATTTTTGTTTCACTACTTTTGGTTTGTTCTGTGTCGTGTTTGTGTCTCCTCTCAATTGCTCTGTTTATTGCAGTTCTGAGTGTTGCTGGGTTGGGTTTGGTTTTGGAATAGGATTGCATTGTTATAGTATTGCTGTGTATTGTTTTGTTGGATTGATTAATTAAAAAAAATAAAAAATAAAAGACAAATTTTTTTTTTTTTAAATAAATAGATTTTTTAAAAATGAGAATCGATTCTGAATTGCACAATGTGAGAATTGCGATTCGAATTTGAATCGAGTTTTTCCTACTATATTCATTATCATTTTTTGAGCAATGACAGTTTTAAAAAGAAAAACAGGCCGCATGGCAGCTTTGTGTTATTAAAGTCAACATTGTTACTCTTTCTCGTCACATTGCACCTGTTTGCTCTTTATTCCGTTTTTTATGTTTAAAAAAAAAAAAAGTATTTGTAGATTGTGCTGCAAGCCGTTAAGAAATTAGCTGCAGGCCGCACTTTGGACCATACTTGCAAGTTTGGACACCCATGGTTTTAAAATATACTCCCCGTGCTGTGATATTTTCCTTTACGTTTTCCCAACTCGGGACGCCGTTGCGTCACGCGTGACGTCATGACGTCGCGGACGTTCGGCGTTCGGACGCTCGCTGCCTGTCTGGAGCTAAGCAGAAGGGCGCCTGCAGCTGAGGGGGACAACAGGGCGACTTTATGGTCCTGCTACACAACAAAGACCCAATAAAGCACCGAAACAGTCGACGTGTCACGACGGGAAATGGACAACAGTAAACGGACTGTGGTCGTTACAGGTCTGTATTTGATTTGTTGCCTTTTTGTTGAGTCTCCCTGCAAGGCATGGGTTGAAGTAGTAGAAAAGTTGTGTTGATGACAGCTGCTCGAAGGCTAATGGCGTCAGCTTGTTTGTGCTCCACTCCGCGGCCCTTGGAGCTCTAGCAACTCGCCACTCAACACCTTTATTTCCAGCAACTTACTGTGGAACTAAAAGGCTTTTTTCTTTTAATAATAATGTCAGTTTCAAGGTTGAAGGATTTACCTATTATTGGTATGAAAAAGCAACAAACTTTTATGCTAATATACCTAATTAAGTGTAATTAGTTTGTGGGTTCTTTTCAGGATGATGCAACTTTTCCCACTGCATGCAAAACCAAATGCTATTGAAGGTTATCTTAGTTTTTATTAATGACATGGCAGGCTAATCTTGCACTATTGGCACTCAGCATCAAGGGTTGGTATTGGGGGTTAAATCACCAAAATGATTCCCCGAGCGCGGCCACCACTGCTGCTCACTGCTCCCCTCACCTCCCAGGGGGGTCAAATGCAGAGGTTAATTTCACCACACCTAGTGTGTGTGTGACTATCAGTGGTACTTTAACTTGAACTATTTACAACATTTAAGATGCATATCCTGGGGCGGTATACCTCGGTTGGTAGAGCGGATGGCCAGTAACTTGAGGGCTCCAGGTTCGATCCCCGCTTCCGCCATCCTAGTTGCTGCCATCTAGACACTTAAATCCACCTGCTCCCATTGCCACCCACACTGGTTTAAATGTAACTTATATATTGGGTTTCACTATGTAAAAGCGCTTTGAGTCACTAGAGAAAAGCGCTATATAAATATAACTCACACTAATTCACACATCCTCTCTAGCATTGTGTTTTACAGACACTTATCTTTTTGTTTTAGGGTCTAAGTTGTGCGTTTGTAATGAAAAAAAACAACAAAAAACTTTTGGGGTTGCTGTTTTTTCACTTTGGGTTAATGTATACATAACTCTACAGAATTTACCACAATATCATTGAAGACGTTGCTATTCTTCGACCAAGACTAGATTTTGGGAGTTTTCAAAAAAATGACGGTAAAAAGTGTCACCCACACTCATTAAAGCACAATACTATCCTCTGTACTGATGGTGAATCAGTATTACCGTATTTTTCGGACTATAAGTCGCAGTTTTTTTCATAGTTTGTGCGACTTATACTTAAGACTTATACTTAGGAGCGACTTATGTGTGAAATTATTAACACATTGCGGTAAAATATCAAATAATATTATTCAGCTCATTCACGTAAGAGACTAGACGTATAAGATTTCATGGGATTTAGCGATTAGGAGTGACAGATTGTTTGGTAAACGTATAGCATGTTCTATATGTTATAGTTATTTGAATGACTCTTACCATAATATGTTACGTTAACATACCAGGCACGTTCTCGGTTGGTTATTTATGGGTCATATAACGTACTCTTATTCAGCCTGTTCACTATTCTTTATTTATTTTAAATTGCCTTTCAAATGTCTATTCTTGGTGTTGGGTTTTATCAAATAAATTTCCCCAAAAAATGCGACTTATACTCCAGTGCGACTTATATATGTTTTTTTCCTTCTTTATGATGCATTTTCGGCCGGTGCGACTTATACTCCGGAGCGACTTATACTCCGAAAAATACGGTAGTTTGCGCCCTTATTTGAGTTAGTGCTTGTCTTTGGTTTATACATTAGTAAATGACAATAGCATTAGGTTTGGGCTCCGGATCCATGTTTTGGTGCTGAGTGACTGCTTAGCAATTCTTATAGAAATAGTTAGATTGCAATTATTGGACATATAAAGCATTTTCCACCGGGTAGTACAGTTGATATTGTATAGAGAATTACATTTCCAAGCAAATGTGGAGAGAAGTAGTACAGGCTAAAACTGCTCGGTTGTTTTTTTTCCAGACACAAAGGCGTGCAGGAGTTCCAGCTGATGGTAGATGTGTAGGCTGCCTGGGAACGGCTTGCTCACAATAGCATGCCGGCTGGCAACTAGCGACCCCTCACTCTGCTCCTATTCAGCAGCCTGTCAGACAGACTGATCCTCCCTCCGCCCAACCCCCAGGGACCCACTGACCCTTGGAGTGATGGCGCAGGGGGCGCGACTATAGATCCCAATATAAACAAGGCAGTGTGAGGGAATAGCTGTCGTCTGCTTCCGCTGCCAGTTTTGCAGGTCATATGGATTTAATGCAGGGAGGGATTGTTTCGTCTTCATAATTGATTTGATTTTGTTGATTCACACTAATTTCGGTCTTTAAAAGAGACCACTTGAAAGGCAAAATAAGTCAAACGATAACTGTGACACTATTTAGGCGGGAGATATTTTTGCGTTTGCGTAATCACGTGAAATAATGTTTTGCAGGTTTTGGGCCGTTTGGAGAGCACACAGTCAATGCCAGCTGGGTTGCAGTACAGGTGAGCTTTACCACCAATTTGTTGGTGAGGATGCATGCTTATAAAATGTACAGTAATGCATACATTCGTGCTCATAGATGATAACTTAATTACCGTATTATCTGGACTATAGAGCGCACCGGTAAATAAACCAAACCCATTACATTTTAGAAGACAAAAAATGTTTCTATTAACTTTAAATTAAAGACTATAAACTGCTACTTCATGGATTTTTCTCCCCAAGCGGGGATAACAATAAAACAAAAAATAATAATAACCAAGCAAAAACACTGAGAGGGTGTTGTATTGTTTGTGCTCTGGTGCCATCTTTCAGGCGCGTTCGGCAGTGCATTTCTTTTTTTTTTACACGAGTGCTGTTCAGTCTATTAGCCTTCCATAGCGTTTCTACTCGTATGGATTCTCCTCTCATCACTCCAAGCAACGTTTGTAAGTTTTACAGTGTAAGTAAAACTATTTATTCTTACTAAACTGTCCCAAGTATGATGTCAGTAGGAGTGTTTATATGACTATACCAGGGGTCGGCAACCCAAAATGTTGAAAGAGCCATATTGGACCAAAAATACAAAAACAAATCTTTCTGGAGCCGCAAAAAATTAAAAGCCATATTACATACAGATATTGTGTCATGAGATATAAATTGAATTAAGAGGACTTAAAGGAAACTAAATGACCTCAAATATACCTACAAATGAGGCATAATGATGCAATATGTACATATAGCTAGCCTAAATAGCATGTTAGCATCGATTAGCTTGCAGTCATGCAGTGACCAAACATGTCTGATTAGCACTCCAACAAGTCAATAACATCAACAAAACTCACCTTTCATGCACAACCTTAAAAGTTTGGTGGACAAAATGAGACAGAAAAAGAAGTGGCATAAAACACATGCTAGAAAGTCGGAGAAAGTTATACATGTAAACAAACTACGGTGAGTTCAAGGACCGCCAAAATTAGTAGGACAAAACGGCGCTCGCCAAATACTCGAATCAGTGAAGCATGTTTAATATAAACAGTGTGCTTTGTAACAATTAGGGAGGTTTGTGTCATGTTTGTCCTCCTACAGAAACCATATTAAAACAAAAAATAGATTTTTTTCCCCACATCTTTTTCCATTTTTCATACATTTTTCAAAAAGCTCCAGAGAGCCATTAGGGCGGCGCTAAAGAGCCGCGGGTTGCCGACCCCTGGACTATACGTACGTGCTATCGTAATGTAATGACGCTAACACGTTTACGAGTGTCTGTGTTCGTATTATTAACTTACAACCACATTCCTTTTGTTTTATTTCAGTCTCACAAATTCCCCAGTAAACTCACCAAAATGTCACTTTGGAGTTATTGAGTCTGTTTAGCTGATTGGAGAGCTAGCTTTCGTAGCTCGTGGGTCCATGCCAATGACTTCTGTTTTATTTGATCAGCCGTTTTAAAGTATGTAAATAATCATTTAAAGAATCTTATTGTGTAAATAACTCATTTCGCAACATATTTATCTGCGCCTTAGAGTCCAGGGCGGCTAATATGTTGAAAAATTATTTTTTTCATCTAAAATTTTGTGGGTTTGGCTTACATCGCGATGCGCTCTATAGTAGAGATGTCCGATATAACGGCATTCCGATATTATCGGCCGATAAATGCTTTAAAATGTAATATCGGAAATTATCGGTTTCAAAAAGTAAAATTTATGACTTTTTAAAACGCTGCTATGTACACGGACGTAGGGAGAATTACAGAGCGCCAATAAACCTTAAAGGCACTGCCTTTGCGTGCAGGCCCAGTCACATAATATCTACGTATTTTCACACACACACACAAGTGAATGCAACGCATACTTGGTCAACAGCCATACACGTCACACTGAGGATGGCCGTATAAACAACTTTAACACTGTTACAAATATGCGCCACACTGTTAACCCACACCAAACAAGAATGACAAACACATTTCAGGAGAGTATCTGCACCGTAACACAACAGAACAAATACCCAGAACCCCTTGCAGCACTAACTCTTCCGGGACGCTACAATATAAACCCCCCGCTACCCCCCAACCCACCTCAACCCCGCCCCCCTCAACCTCCTCATGCTCTCTCAGGGATAGCATGTCCCAAATTCCAAGCTGCTGTTTTGAGGCATGTTAAAAAAAATAATGCACTTTGTGGCTTCAATAATAAATATGGCAGTGCCATGTTGGCATTTTTTTACATAACTTGAGTTGATTTATTTTGGAAAACCTTGTTTAATGCATGCAGCGGGGCATCACAACAAAATTAGGCATAATAATGTGTTAATTCCATGACTGTATATATCGGTATCGGTTGATATCGGAATCGGTAATTAAGAGTTGGACAATATCGGGATATCGGCATAAAAGCCATTATCGGACATCTCTACTCTATAGTCCTGAAAATTTTATCATCCGCGTGGTTTAAAGCGTGGGAAAAAAGTAGCGGCCTGTAGTCCGAAATTTACGGTTTGTCTTTTTTAATCATTAGACTTCACGACTTTTGTCAGCGTAATATTCAGTTATTAAATATTTTCCTGCACGATGCGTGCTTCACACTATGCTGCGGGGGTCTCAGGCTGCTGCTCAGGACACTACATTACCAAAGGGACGACCACATTGGTTGTCAGGGTGTCTAGACAAACTTGATAAGGATATTAAAGGCAAACAAAAGGCCGCTTTGTGTCGGGGTCAAAGACATGGTCAAACAAGGCTTCTTCCAGTGACAGTGGGGGTCAGTGTCCAGGGCTGTTGGTCCTGCAAGTAGACGGGGGGGAGGAGTTGGCCCTTTGGCTGTGAATTTGACACGCATTTATCTTATTTTTGCTTGATTGCTTTTTCATGTTACACTTTGATTGTGATGTCGTTTTCACATATTGATTTGGTTTATTATAGTGTCATCTTTTTTGGATAGAATCAGTAAAATGTGCACATTAGTCTAGCCGTTTACTATGCTACTTAGTATTTACTATACTAAGTAGCATTGATGGACACAATTTGCCCTTGGCCAGAGCACGTCAACCTGAATGTCATTTTGTGTCCTCAAAGGAGCTGAAGAAACTTGGACTTGGCACTGAAGTGGACTTGCATGTCTACGAGGTTCCCGTAGAGTACCAGACAGTGCAGAGTTTAGTTCCGTCACTATGGAAAAAGTATCACCCAATGGTAAGAGCGATGTTTGTATCTCACAATATGAATGGTAAATCTGTAATATCCATATTAGGGATGCCCATCCATCCATCCATTTTCTACCGCTTGTCCCTTTTGGGGTCGCGGGGGGTGCTGGAGCCTATCTCAGCTGCATTCGGGCGGAAGGTGGTGTTCACCCTGAACAAGTCGCAACCTCATCACAGGATATTAGGCATGCACGATCATGAAAAATTTCAATCGATCATTTCCAGACTTTTACAACCAATATTGATGTGTATATATTTATATATGTACTGGGGATGTCCCTTTTGATTGGCCACCAATCATTATCCTTTAATTTCCATGAAAAAGCCCAGTATGTGATCGCCATTGCCGATTAATGCCTTTTAATGCCGATCACAAACGCCGATGCCCTCTGGCTAATAATGTATTTATTTTGAGTCCCCTGGTTGACTAGCTAGCAGCGAACTGTGTATCTCTATACACAGTGTGGTGACACTCCCCTAATTTAGTAATAATAAGCCCCATTACATTGGACACAGTAAGACTTAAAAGGCAAAATAGTAGTTTCTGATTTTGTCTAGTTACTGTGTACGATTTACTCAAAAAATTGTATGAAATAAAAAACAATAAAGAAGTAGTTTAAATATTGTGTTGATTTTGTTAAACTGCCAATAGCACTCACCATAAATAAATCGAAACATTTACAGTGAATACATGTGATCGGTATTGGTACCGGGCGATCTGACACCTGGATGATCGGTATTAGAATAGGCAGCATAAATTGGACATCCTTAATATGTACACAATTGTGGAGGGGGGCGTGGCCTGCGGCGGAATGGGGTGTGCCAGGACCGGCCTCGAAGACAGCGACAGGTGCGTAGATGGCCCAGATGGGCCTTGTTATCTAATCACCTGTCGCCTTAATTGGCAGCAGCCGGGATGAGACAAGTGGTTGGAGTTGGAGGTGCTGCTGGGCGGACGCAGGAGAAAAAGACCTTTCGCTGAAAAGCAAAAGCCTGCACTATTGAATGAAAATAAAACAGTGTGATACCCTGAATTCCGGGCTCTCCTGGCAGTTTGTGGTGGTCTGAAGAACCCACTAGAGGGCAACCTCTACAACAATATTTTGTGAGAAGAAAATAATTTAAGATTTTACACTTTTGCCACAAAAGTACACTTTAACAAAAAATATACAAATCGATTGTAGGGGTAAGGATACTATCACCTGATATTTCTTTACTTAATTAGCCATAGTTTTGAGTAGAAATACACTTCCTTCTATAATTCTGACCCATGCAAACATTTAGAAACATTGCGTGGGCGAAAAAAAGTTTAAATTTATTGATATTTCAATGTTTCAATTATTTAATTGAGACAAGCAACTCAAACATCCTGAATAGGATTTCGTAAAATGAAAAAAAGAAAGGAAACAATCTGCCCAACACAACATACATAAACATGGCCAATAGAACTAAGCCTTTGTGATTTCGCATTGTCGTTGGCAGCAACGCAGAACAAGTGGAGTCACATCTATTGTTGATTGACAAAAATCAAATAAACAATGTTCCCTGACAATAATAAAGTAGTAAAATAGTGGGGTACGTGCTTGCCCCTTTGAAAGGTGACATTCAATCATAGAACATAAAAAAATCAGAGTTCAAATGAAAAGGTGCATTTTTTCCACAAATAAATCATAACTAACTAAAGCTTGTGCCTCCAGATGAAATATCAAGTTAAACATAATAAATTATTCATTTTGTTGTCAAGTTCTTTTGACCTAAGCTATTTTCTTTCAAACTGTTGCCTCTAATCAAACGCCTTCTCATCAGTCCAGTGGCTTTACGTTTGCTGCGGTCGCCGCTAAGAACACTAGCTAGCATCACAGGCAGCTCTGTACTTCTTCCATAAATCTTCACGTTAGTGCATTTTAAAACCTCTAAAGGCTTAGTGGTCACATGCATGGACAGCACCTTTTAGCTCTTATTTCCAAAATTGTGTACACTACTGAATTGGGGTCTTATGGCCGCTTATGTGGACACTTATACTGCCATCTGGTGGTGTCAGAAGAGTATAACATACAATGGAATTTGGGGAAAAAAAGTGTAAAAATAAGAATTAGCATGTCACTAAACATGAAGTACACGGTTGTGTACTTATGGACTAAGTACATCATATCAAAAGATGATTCTTAGTTTTTATTCTAATTGGGGTCCAATAAGCCCAAATAGCAAAGAGAAATTAAAAAAGCATGTAAACAAACAGCTTGGGCCTTAAGAGCTCATATTTTATTGTGTTGAAGCCCGTAATTTCTGCAGAGCATGTTTTGCAAACTACGAGTGAAATCTTCTGACATGCTAAAGAAAGTCCACACTGGTGACTGCTGCGGCTTGATGCGTTTCTCTGGACACAACAGGGCGCGCATACGGTATCATGACATTGATTGATTGATTGATTGATATATTTTTATTTCAAATATGCATATAAACAAGAGCAAGCCTGATCCAATACAGTGCTATAGCCTTAACAGACATTACAACAAAATGAAAACAATGGAAAAGAAAAAACCAAAACAAATGAGCATGGACTTTATTTTTCTTTTTTCTTTTTTTTTTACATATTTGAGAAGAAGTTTACACTTATTTAATCATACATCACAAATATGCGACCACATCGGAGGGGAGGGGCTGAGGAGCCAAGCGACAAACACGGAGATGACAAGCCTTTATTATTACGGGCTCATTTTATGGGTTGATGCTTCATTTTCGGATCGATACCATGTCATAATCGCCATTATCAGTCGATAGCTATCAGCCGCCGATAATATCGTGCCTCCCTGATTTCCACCATGTCATCTCATCTCTGCATTTCTTGCATGGGAACGACTTCCAGCCTGCAAGATGCAAACAGTTAGGTCTGACAGTCCTCTGTGTTCAACTGTAATTTTTCATGCCTTTTTTTCAAATTACATTATCACCGACTGGTATGGTTCAAATTCTAGACTTGATATTGTTATCCAGGAAAAGTGTGTACACGGCGGCTTGGCACCATCCCGCCTGCATTTTCTCACTCTTTCAGACATTTAAGTGCATTCAAAATGTTCAGGGCAGCGATCCTGTCACTGAAGAGCTTTAAGATGAAGTTAAATTAGGTTAGAGTGTAAAAGTTAGCACACCAATCTTCTTCTGCACCGTTCAGAAGAAAATTAGCTAGAAATGACATTTGTTTGAAAGCTTAAGGCCGCTTCTTGGGAGCATTGCTGTGACTTGTATAGTTTACAGTCTGCTCCATTTAAAACTAAAACATTGTCTCTTGTGTGTGCATGCAATTGTGTTTTTAAAAGCCTAGAGAAAAAAACCATAAAAAATTATATATTTTTTGCTTACCTAGCCATTTTGGGAAGGCAGAGCTTCTGTGTCCTGGATTTCAAGTAAAAGGCATCATTTGGATTTGTCCATTTTACACAATTCTGACTTGTACTTTTGTGCTTTTTCTCTTTTTTAGTTGGTTGTTCATGTTGGGGTGTCAGGCATGGCCACCACTGTCACATTAGAGAAGTGTGGCCGAAACCATGGCTACA
Source organism: Nerophis lumbriciformis (assembly GCF_033978685.3). Lineage (NCBI taxonomy): Eukaryota > Metazoa > Chordata > Actinopteri > Syngnathiformes > Syngnathidae > Nerophis > Nerophis lumbriciformis. The sequence continues at coordinate 18,206,259 of NC_084561.2, read as the reverse complement.
AGGGCCTGGACAACAGCAGATTCTGTCCTGATTCACAGTGTTGCATTGTGGGGGGTCCAGACTGTATTGACTCTGTTATTGACATGGAGTCAGTCTGCAAGAGAGTGACTTCCTCTGGACTGGGAGTTGCTGTGTCTGTCTCCAAAGATGCTGGAAGGTATAGACTTTATTTTTGCTTTTTCATTTCATGTATTTTATTTTAAACAGAACAATAATAGGAAAAATAATCTTCATAATTATTTCAAAATTGCCATTATACATTATGCAGTGTTCAATGTATGTGTATACATACATGCATACATACATATTTTTCAAGCCGATACCGATAACTTCCCACTTCTCAAGACCATATAGATGATATACGATATGAATGATATTTATTTGGCCGACCATAGACGTTGTCATACTTTTTGTTATATTGTGATGATGCATGTTGACTTATACTCGCTGTGTCCCACAAATGTGACAGCGACAAGCGAATGATTGCAATCTTTAACGCACGGTAGCATTCTCGCTAGTGGCTAATGTCCCTCCACAGTGCAAAGCAGCAAGTCAGCAATCCTCGCCTCCATGGCGGCAAATAAACTACATTTTTACAAGTATCATTATCAATGGAGGATGAGGAATAGCTAAACATGCTACACTACACACAATAGGAGGATAGGCTGACCATTAAGCTCAAACTCATGAATGTAAACAGAAGTGGGCGGATCGATACAAGTAGCAACAGTATAGATACCAAGTATAGTGTCACTATATGATCGATGTGTCAGTGGTTGGATTTAGTTTTTGTTGTTATTGTTTCAAACTCTGTAAATACGTTTTTTGACACAGAAGGACTTTAGGGGAAAACCCGAAGGATTTAAATCCGAACCAACTGTAGGAATTACATTTTGTTATGCCATCCTGTGTTTTGTCTGATCATAATTGGGGTCAAAAATGGAATCATTTAATGATCTTGAATACGTGAAGTATCAGCATTGATTTGACCTACCGTATACGCCCCTTGTAACTACCGTATTTTTCGGAGTATAAGTCGCTCTGGAGTATAAGTCGCACCGGCCGAAAATGCATAATAAAGAAGGAAAAAAACATATATAAGTCGCACTGGAGTATAAGTCGCATTTTTTTGGGGACATTTTTGGAAAACCCAACACCAAGAATAGACATTTGAAAGGCAATTTAAAATAAATAAAGAAGAGTGAACAACAGGCTGAATAAGTGTACGTTATATGACTCATAAATAACCAACTGAGAACGTGCCTGGTATGTTAACGTAACATATTATGGTAAGAGTCATTCAAATAACTATAACATATAGAACATGCTATACGTTTACCAAACAATCTGTCACTCCTAATCGCTAAATCCCATGAAATCTTATATGTCTAGTTGATAATAAGTGTAAATAATGATATTATTTGATATTTTACAGTAATGTGTTAATAATTTCACACATAAGTCGCTCCTGAGTATAAGTCGCACCCCCGGCCAAACTATGAAAAAAACTGCGACTTATAGTCCGAAAAATACGGTACTTGGTATTGGATCGATACCCAAATTTGTAGTATCGGCCAAAACTAATGTATCCAAAAGACCGAAGAATAAGTGCTTATTACATTTCAACAGAAGTGTAGTAGAACCATGTTAAAACAGAAAGTAACAAGATATTAACAGTAAATTCGTAAGTAGAATAATAATGGTTTTGAGAAAATCTTAGAACCAAAAATGATACAATATGTTACCACATACGTTAGCAACCAAATCAGGAACCTTTGTAACCTGTTGTGAATCAATTATTATTTACATACCAAATACAAATACTGCAATATACAGTACAGGCCAAAAGTTTGGACACACTTTCTCATTTCAATGCGTTTTCTTTATTTTCATGACTATTTACATTGTAGATTTTCACTGAAGTTATCAAAACACGTTCTCCCTTTTCTGTCTACACACTGTGTCTGTTTGTAAGTACTCTGTGATTGTGCACTACCAAACATGCTCGTCTGCTCGTAAACCAGAGGCGGTATAGTACCGAATATGATTCATTAGTATCGCGGTACTATACTAATACCGGTATACCGTACAACCCCAGTGGAATGTTAGATAAGGTTTGATCAAGTGGAATTACTCAAAGAACAATGGTAGGAAAACACTGACCTTATAACAGATTAATGCTTTGACGAAATGTAGTGTTAATTTGTGTTTTGTCGATACTTGGGTGTTGCAATAATTCATTACGGCGACTGGGGGACGGCGTGGCGAAGTTGGGAGAGTGGCCGTGCCAGCAATCTGAGGGTTACTGGATCAATCCCCACCTTCTACCATCCTAGTCACGTCCGTTGTGTCCTTGAGCAAGACACTTCACCCTTGCTCCTGATGGGTCGTGGTTAGGGCCTCGCATGGCGGCTCTTGCCATCAGTGTGTGAATGTGTGTGTGAATGGGTGAATGTGGAAATAGCGTCAAAGCGCTTTGAGTTCCTTAAAAAGGTAGAAAAGCGCTATACAAGTACAACCTATTTACCATTAACCATCAAATTACGGGCATGACGCAGGAAGTTGAACGATGCGGACATGTTTGTTACTTGATACTTTTTGATACGTTTTTTTGTGCTGTTTTAGACCGCAATATTTTTGAATTAAGATCAGTTATTATGTATGTCTAGCTGTCGTGTAGCTGCCAGCTATAGTAACCTATATAGCCTTTGGTATACACTATTTACAAAAAGTTATACCATGTTTACTTTTTGTAACTGACTTCACTGAAATACAAGGAAAGGTCAACCTTGTGTGCTTATTGGAGGACATTTAGATGTTAACTGGCTGTCCGGTTTTGCACAAGTAAACACACTGCAGGACTTCTTGTATCGGATGCAGCTTATATCAGCAATTTTAGATGCAAGCCGATATTATCCGATATTTGTTTTTTGCTGATATTAGACCAATATCCGATATCAATATTGGATTGGGACACCCCTACTACAGGGCTCTGATTACTCGCTGAATATAGCGCTACAGTCGCTAAGTTGGCAACACAAATGATGTCTCCTGCTTTGTTCTAATCTCTGGCAAGCCAGGAGTGTCATATTGTCTTTATGAATAACGGTAAACAAAGAGCGCCAAATTACGGTACCTAGATTGCGCGTGACGTCACGCCTGGTTCGGCACTTTGGCACTTGGCAATCACTCCAGCAACACTGAGAGCGGACTCGGACAAACTTCCTGGTACTGTTGCATTTTTCAATGTCAACAAAAACAATTTAATTTAAAAAAAAAACCACTCTACGTAAGTAAGTAAGGCTTCATTTTTCCAAAAATGCGCTAGCTTAATGCTGACGTACATTGGCTTTGTTATTGACATGCTACCGATTAGCATAAGCAATTTTACATGCCGATTTGAAAATCTCCAAATTTGTTTATTAAAAATTGCAACTGAGATGCGCATTACAGTCAAACAGCAGATGCGTAATAAGTTCAATATTTACAGCATTAACACTTTTTAAGGCGCAACACAAAAAAAACACACCATAAGTTATACACCAGTGCCATCTAACGTCTTGGACTTGCAACTGTAATTTCAACTTAATGTCATACTTGCAAATGATAACATGATGATTAAAATAAAACAAAATATAACACCTGGACAACAGTTATCGTAATCAGCTCATTTTTAAATATTGCAATAAAAAATTGATTTTATTACCAAAAACTAGAGATGTCCAATAATGGCTTTTTTGCTGATATCCGATTTTCCGATATTGTCCAACTCTTAATTACAGATTCCGATATCAACCGATACCGATATATACAGTCGTGGAATTAACACATTATTATGCTTAATTTTGTTGTGATGCCCCGCTGGATGCATTAAACAATGTAACAAGGTTTTCCAAAATAAATCAACTCAAGTTATGGAAAAAAATGCCAACATGGCACTGCCATATTTATTATTGAAGTCACAAAGTGCATTATGTTTTTTAACATGCCTCAAAACAGCAGCTTGGAATTTGGGACATGCTCTCCCTGAGAGAGCATGAGGAGGTTGAGGTGGGGGAGGTTAGGGGGTAGCGAGGGTGTATATTGTAGCGTCCCGGAAGAGTTAGTGCTGCAAGGGGTTCTGGGTATTTATTCTGGTGTTTGTGTTGTGTGACGGTGTGGATGTTCTTCCGAAATGTTTGTCATTCTTGTTTGGTGTGGGTTCACAGTGTGGCGCATATTTGTAACAGTGTTAAAGTTGTTTATACGGCCACCCTCAGTGTGACCTGTATGGCTGTTGACCAAGTATGAATTGCATTCACTTGTGTGTGTGTGTGTGTGTGAAAAGCCGTAGGTATTATGTGATTGGGCCGGCACGCAAAGGCAGTGCCTTTTAAGGTTAATTGGTGCTCTGTACTTCTCCCTACGTCCGTGTACCACTTCGTACAGTGGCATTTTAAAAAGTCATACATTTTACTTTTTGAAACCGATACTGATAATTTCCTATATTTTAAAGCATTTATCGGCCGATATTATCGGACATCTCTACCAAAAACAATTCATATTTATTAACACACACAAAAGTACTGGGAATTTGTACCGTTTTGGTTCAAATGTGAACGGTATCCATCCCTATTACTGGTAGTCCAAATGTATTCCTGGCAGGCTGCCCAAAGTGAAAAGAAATGACCCTATAGGTGTCATTTTCCGTATTTTTATCAGAACTTAATGTTTTTTTGTTGATACCATTCATCCCCAAAAAGCATGTCGTATTTGTGTAAGTGTTAATCAGCAAACAAGTGGCGGTCCAAACATAACCTGGTGTGTTGTGTCAGGGAGTTGTAACACATTTTCTTGAAACCCTGCTGGCTTGTATCTGTCACAGGTATCTGTGTGACTTCACCTATTACACATCCCTGTACATGAGCCACGGTCGCTCCGCCTTCATCCATGTGCCTCCTCTCGGGAAGCCGTACAGCGGCGAAGACCTGGGCCGCGCATTGCAGGCCATCGTCCAGGAGATGCTGGATCTTCTCGATCACGCCAAGGAAAAGATCCACTGCCAGCAGCACTTCCACTAAGTGACCTCCCGATGCCAGCCAGCCTCTTCCAGCCACGCAAGACCGATTGCACTGGACCACAAGTAACGAAAGCCTCAGTGTGCACGACGTTTTCCACCCCGGGTGTTGCCTCATATTTCCTATTTTGCCCCGTGGTGATGATGATTACGAGACGCGCGCGAGTATGTCAGGAAGCGTGATTGTTCCCATACAGTTGTTGCCGAGTGTGGAAGATTATACACAGCATTACCTACCAAATGTGGCTACTAGTATTGCACCTTATAGCGTTAGGGTTACTGACATGGTTACGGAAGTCACATTTGGCAACCTTTACATTAGTTGTATTTGGAATACTTCATTCTTACATGTCAAGCTTCTGCCATAGTGTTTATTGCCAAAGCCCCTAGCTTACTTGTCATATTATTTTTCATTCTCATTAATCACTACTAGTATGTGTAGACACTTATACATGATTAAATAATTATATTCATGTAGAACCCTTTAGCATAAACCTTTTTTTTTTTCTATATTTTCTCTAAACTTTTTGCTACTTCACATTTGATGTTGAATTGTTTCTGGAGTCTTTTTCTTTATAAGAAGTTGTACGTTTGCCTTCTTTTACAAAGGTGATTTAAAATAGGGAACGGGTTGGTTCCAGCTCACATTCCCCCCCAGTTTGTCGGCCCATTTCTGACAGGAAGACAATAACTCAGTCACTTGAGATCTGACCCCCCACCCCCCTCCCAGGTTGTGCAATGTGATTTAACAGATCTCAGGTTTCACCATATAGCTTCGCCCTCACGGCTGCGCAATTATTTGAGAAAGGAGGTTCTGATGATTGTGATCAGACTGAAACATTCACTGTACAATGTAGTGGCATCAATGTTTACAGAATATTACTTTGTGCGGGCAGAAGAAATACATCTGGAATGAATGATGTAGTAACAGATGTGGCCCCTAAACAGGATTTTGCCGTGGCCCCATTTCAGTCAACTAGGATTTGATAAGTTGCTAATCAAATGTAAACCCTCCAAGGTTTCATTAGTTTAAAATATAAACAGTGCACATGTAGGACAACTGCATAGAGAGTGTTTATGCCAGGAGTCTGCACTGGATATCATTTTAATGTTAGCTATTGAAAAGGCAGGAACTGGAAGATCTTTACAATAAAAGTCACCGGTGCCATTTTTTAAACAGATGCGGTGTTTGGCTTTCCCCAAGATTGTGCAGCCTAAAACAATTTCCTTGCTTTTAAAGGTATTTTATTGCGGCTGAAGTTATACAAGAATCCACGTGACATTGTGTTAAGTCAGATTTGGGCCTCTTGTTTGATTTCTGTAGCACTTTTTCTTGCAGCGTTTTTTTTTTTTTTTTTTAACTTTGACTCACAATATGTAGCGCTACAGCAGGGGTGTCAAACGTACGAGCCCGCAAACAGGTTTTATCCGGCCCGCGGGATGAGTTTGCTAAGTATAAAAATGAGCTGAAAGAAACTACTGTTCTAAATGTGTCCACTAGATGTCGCAATAGCAATTATTTGTATCTTTGATGTTGGTGCACCAGTCGAGGATAATGATCAAACTACATAAATAACATGCAGTAATTTTGATATTTTTCTATCTTGATAGATTGAAAATTAACACCAATGAGTTGACTGATGAACATTATCACATAATTTATTCAGAAAGTATAAATAAGGACAAATAAAGAGAATACTACTAACTGCAACATGTAAGTGTAAAAAAACCCAACAACATTATGATTTGTACAATTTCAGAATGTGCTTGTTCTATTTTGAAACAAATCTGAAGTTGTCTTTATTTTTAAGTTATCGCGCTGTGATTTTACCAGTCCGGCCCACTTGGTAGTAGATTTTTCTCCATGTGGCCCCCGATCTAAAATGAGTTTGACACCCTTGCTCTACAGTCAAATACATCCATTGTATTATGTCTTTTCCCATTAATATTGTATTTTTGTTTTGCTTCACAGCTGAATTATGCTCGTATTTCCTACGTTTTAATTTGCTATACACCTAGAACTGTAGAAAAGTCTTTCAGGCTACCTGTGTACATGTGATTTTCTTAGGCTCCTTTTTTATGTTTGTCGACAGCAACACTTTTTAGTGGCGCCCCACGACTTCAAACGGCCATTTTCTCCTCAGCTTTTTATACTTTTACTGCACCCTCCGAAGCTTCCATATCGAGCTGTCTGTGGAAAAGATGGATCTTTGGATGTAAATTGTCTTATCTAGAAAAAAAACGGAACACTGGTTTGTGTTGCAGCAAAGAAGTTTTAAACACGAGTTAGGCCAGTGGATTTTGGTCTTTTAACTGATGCCGGTTTTTCCCATACAGTCATTTATTTGTGGCAATGCGCCACAAATAAATTTGGCCCACGAATGGATTTGGCACTGTTGGCCTCGCTTACTGTGTGTAAATGTAGCGTGCATGTAGATGGCATCATGTTTTCAGACCCTTTTTTTGTTGCTCACTTTTTCTCTGCCACAGCGTCCATAAAAATGACATGCACACGCGCCATGGCCAATTATGCAAATCATTTTCTCTGAACCCAGTCTTGCAGGAAACACTGGATACTCCTACTTTCTCTCTTGCCACAAAGTAGCACTAAGCAGAACCGTCACAAAATCTGTCTTTTACATATTGGTTGTGCCAATTTTCTGGGTTTGGAGGCGTTTTCTGATGTTTTCCCCCGGGCGTGGCGTTGTGAGTTTGAGGATGTGACTGGGTCGTGCTGCGCCCAAAATAGCTGCTCACAAATGTGAACCCCCCTCCCATATGTAGCTCGTTGATGTTGAAAGTGACCTCGACCCCCTTTAACTCTCTCCTGTGCCTTGCTGTTATTTATTTTTGTTTTGATAAGGCCTTAAATGGTTTGGTGGCAGGTCAGTTCAAATATATATCTAGATATGTTCCAGGCAGATATGTGTGGCTACCTCAAAAATATTTTTTAATCTCAACGTGGACTTAACATCATTATGACAGATTTATTGAACGTACTGTACCTCTTGGCAGTGAGCATCCACTGAAAGGTGTGTTCTCTGCTTCAGACATTATCAAAGCACTGTTACAAGAAGTAATATTGGCTCGATAAATGGAAAGGTTTTGAAATAAAGAGAATTCCGATGTTAAAAAAAGTTGATTTGTCTTTCTTTTTGTTCTTTTAAGAACACTGCAACTGTATAATTTCACTAAAATAGACACAATTTTCAGTAACATTCTGCTAGTTACTATATTCCAGTGAATTTTAACAATTTTCTCTTATGCCTCCCCCCAAACTCTCTACGGCAACTATAAATAGTATCACTCGTCCATAAAATTGTTGTAAGTACACCTCTGCGTAACAAAAAAGAAATGTAGATCAACTTACTACAAATAACTTTAACATTGTTTGTCTGTAACATAAAATATTTAAAGTGCATCAATTTATCTGAAATAAAAAAACAAGTAAATCTTTATTTCAACTACAAACATGTTTTGACTGACCTAAATAATTTAATCCCGAAAAATGAAATTAAACAATTCATATTGATGAGTAACATTAACTCAGAAGCACGAAAAACACTTCAACCTATAAAAGAAAAATGAATAAATCAATTTGTAATTTTTTTTATTACATTTTTTTTTTAAATAATTCTGATGTTAAAATAAGTTGATTTGTCTTTCATTTTTAATGAATACTGCAACTGTATGATTTCACTAAAATAGACACAATATTCAGTAACATCCTGCTAGTTACTATATTCCAGTGAATTTTAACAATTTTCTCTTATGCCTCCCCCCAAACTCTCTACGGCAACTATAAACAGTATCATTTGTCTATAAAATTGTTGTAAGTACACCTCTGCGTAACAAAAAAGAAATGTAGATCAACTTACTACAAATAACTTTAACATTGTTGTTTGTAACAGAAAATATTTAAAGTGCATCAATTTATCTGAAATAAAAAAACAAGTACATCTTTATTTAAACTACAAACATGTTATGACTGACCTAAATAATTTCATCCAGAAAAATGAAATTAAACAATTCATATTGATGAGTAACATTAACTCAGAAGCACAAAAAACACTTCAGCCTATAAAAGAAAAATGAATAAATCAATTTGTAATTTTTTTTATTACATTTTTTTTTAAATAATTCTGATGTTAAAATAAGTTGATTTGTCTTTAATTTTTAATGAATACTGCAACTGTATAATTTCACTAAAATAGACACAATATTCAGTAACATCCTGCTAGTTACTATATTCCAGTGAATTTTAACAATTTTCTCTTATGCCTCCCCCCAAACTCTCTACGGCAACTATAAATAGTATCACTTGTCTATAAAATTGTTATAAGTACACCTCTGCGTAACAAAAAATAAATGTAGATCAACTTACTTCGAATAACTTTATTAACATTGTTTGTAACAGAAAATATTTAAAGTGCATCAATTTATCTGAAATAAAAAACAAGTACATCTTTATTTAAACTATAAACATGTTATGACTGACCTAAATAATTTCATCCAGGAAAAATAAAATCAAACAATTCATATTGATGAGTAACACTAACTCAGAAGCACAAAAAACACTTTAACATATAAAAGAAAAATGAATAAATCAATTTGTAATTGTTTTTATTAAAGATGTCAAAAAAAGTTGATTTGTCTTTCATTTTTTTTTTTTTTTAAGAACACTGCAACTGTATAATTTCACTAAAATAGACACAATATTCAGTAACATCCTGCTAGTTACTATATTCCAGTGAATTTTAAGTATTTTCTCTTATGCCTCACCCCCAAACTCTCTACGGCAACTACACATAGTATCATTTGTCCATAAAATTGTTGTAAGTACACCTCTGCGTAACAAAAAAGAAATGTAGATCAACTTACTACAAATAACTTTATTAACATTGTTGTTTGTAACAGAAAATATTTAAAGTGCATCAATTTATCTGAAATAAAAAAACAAGTAAATCTTTATTTCAACTACAAACATGTTTTGACTGACCTAAATAATTTCATCCAGAAAAATAAAATCAAACAATTCATATTGATGAGTAACATTAACTCAGAAGCATGAAAAACACTTTAACCTATAAAAGAAAAATGAATAAATCAATTTGTAATTGTTTTTATTACTTTTTATTTTTTTAATAATTCTGATGTTAAAAAAAGTTGATTTGTCTTTAATTTTTTGTTTTTAATTAATACTGCAACTGTATAATTTCACTAAAATAGACACAATTATCAGTAACATCCTGCTAGTTACTATATTCCAGTTAATCTGAACTATTTTCTCTTATGCCCCCCGCCCCTACGGCAACTATAAATAGTATCATTTGTCTATAAAATTGTTATAAGTACACCTCTGCGTAACAAAAAAGAAAGAAACAGAGATCAACTTACAACAAAGACTAACTTTAACATGTTTTGTTTGTAACAGAAAAGATTTAAAGTGCATCAATTTGTCTGAAAAAAAAAAAAAAAAGTACATCTTTACTTAAACTACTCTCCCTCGTTGAGGGGGGGCACAGGTTCGGTGGCAATGGATGAAGTGCTGGCTGTCCAGAGTCGGTACCCGGGGTATGGATTTTTTTTTGTTTTTTTTGTTTGTTTGTCATAAAAAAATACAATCATGTGTGCTTACGGACTGTATACCTGCAGATAGTATTGATATATATTGATATATAATGTAGGAACCAGAATATTAATAACAGAAAGAAACAACCCTTTTGTGCGAATGAATGTAAATGGGGGAGGGAGGTTTTTTGGGTTGGTGCACTAATTGTAAGTGTATCTTGTGTTTTTTATGTTGATTTAATAAAAAAAAAAAAAAAAAGTTTTTATTTCTTGTGCAGCCCGGTACCAATCGATCCACGGACCGGAACCGGGCCGCGGCCCGGTGGTTGGGGACCACTGGGTTAAGTGACACATAGGCTCGCTGTTCACAGGGGCGTGTCCCAGCTCCCTATGTATATCTATGGCAGAAGTAGGAATACAAGATAATTAAAAGATAATTGTTTGACTTTAAATCATACTCAATCTTTTGTATAGCATTTTCTGGCAATTGCAAATAGATGGATATTAGCTTGTATGCAAAATGGTCTGACTTCAAAGATGTATTATTGTTAATTATTTAGTCAATTGTATACATATTATATCATTATTTTAATACATATCATTTTTAAATCATGTGTACAGTATATTTAATCTACTTGATCATAATCTGTATTATAGATGATAATTTATATTGAATATTATGCTAAAGTAGAATTATATATATGTATGTATATGTACATATACATACGTAGATAGATAGATAGATATAGATATTGTCTAATAATATTGTCATTACACCATTATAAAGAATATTATTTCATAATGAATACATACATATATAATTTTTATATTATACAGTAAATTTAATCTACTTTATCATGATCTATATTATAGATTATTATATGTTTGTACAATGTATTACGGTACATAATATATCTATTGTGAAATATTTATATACTAGAATATCCATAGTATAATGATATAATATAATATCCATCCATCCTATTGATGATAAAGTAGAATGATATGTATGTATATATACATACATATATTATTATTATAATATTTGGTATATGATCTGTACAGTATATTTAATCTATTTTAGAATAATCTATATTATAGATGTTTATAAAGTAGAATATATATATATATATATGTATGTACATATGTATATACGTATATATTATCATTACACAATTATATAGATTTTGATTGTATAATGTATATATAATATACGTATCCTTTAATGTTATGTATACAGTATATTTAATCGATTTTCTATAATCTATCACAATCTATTTTATAGATTGTGCTAAAGTATCATTTTTTTATATATACATATATATGATATAATACGCATACAATGATATATAGATTATTAGATTAAATATACTGTATATTTGTGTATATATATATATGCATATTATATCATTATTATAATAATATATATAATTTTCATATATAATATAATTTTTTTTTTTAATACAGTATATTTAATCCATTTGAGCATAATATATATGATAGAATATAATAAAGTAGAATATATATATATATATATATATATATATAATTATCATTAAATAATATCAAATCAAATCAACTTTATTTATAAAGCACATTTAAAATTTCCCACAGGGGTAGCCAAAGTGCTGTACAATGGGCAGGTTAAAAGATAATACAAGTACCGAGCAAACACAACACAACACAAACAAAACATGATAAAAAATAAATATATAAAATAGAATAAATAAAAACATAAAAACATAAAAACAGGTTCACAGCAGGTGTATTATGGGGCGCCATTGCAGGATGGATATCACTCAGTGTTAAAAGCCATGGAATAAAAGTATGTTTTTAAGAGAGATTTAAAAACAGGAAGAGAGGAGGCTTGTCTAATACTCAGAGGTAGGTCGTTCCAGAGCTTGGGAGCAGCAACGGCGAAAGCTCTGTCACCTCTAAGCTTCAGCCTTGTGCCAGGGACCGTCAACAGCAGCTGATCGGCTGATCTTAAGGATCGGGTGGGGCAGTAAGGCTGAAGGAGGTCGGAGAGATAGGTTGGCGCGAGGTTGTTTAGACATTTAAAAACAAATAAAAGGAGTTTAAAATTGATTCGATAACGCACAGGGAGCCAGTGAAGGGACGCTAATATAGGGGTGATGTGCTCACGTTTGCGGGTCTGTGTTAGCAGACGAGCAGCAGAGTTCTACACGAGCTGCAAATATACATATTATATTATTATAATAATATATGTATATATAATGTTTATATTATGTGTACTGTATAGCATATTCTTTATTTGTAGATTATATATATATTATAGCTTATGCTAAAGTAGAATTATATATATACACATATATACACACACATATACATATGTATATATACTTTCAGATAATATTGTAATTTCACAAATACATAGATTATTGCATATTTAACATATATATATATATATATATATATATATATATAATATATATAATTTACATATATACATATTGTAGATTATGTTAAAATATAATTATATATATATTATATATAATTTACATATATACATATTATAAATTATGTTAAAATATAATTATATATGTATATATTAATATACTATTGATATATTATACATACAATTGAATAGATTATTTGATTGAATGTACTGTACACTTCTGTGTGTGTGTATATATATATATTTTTTTAATATATATTTTTTTAAATATATATATATACACTTTACTGTATATTTAAAAAAATATGTGTATTGCTAGCAAGTACATTATAAAGGATTTACAATATTCCGGAAATTATGAACATGATTACTTATTTCCGGATTAACGTTTACACAAGTAAAATAAAAAAAGTAATAGAATACAACAAGTTGAAACACGTTGAAAGAGACTCGTTGTGATGTAACCACAGAGATGCTGCATCACATTGATGTTTTCTTCGCCACGCTTTTGCGTTTCTATGTCGATATCCAGAAATAGAGCCCGAGTGAGAGCTCTTCATGCGATAGCCTCTCTCTGCGCCACACCGTGGCGTGACGTCACTAGTCGAGCGGCGCAGAACGATTCGTCGCTATTGGACCTCCTGAAGCCATCGAGGTTCTTCTGTTCGGTACCATTTCACCCTGGGCTTTATGGTCCTACTTTCCAGGTCGGCGTCCAGATAGCGAGATACAGTGTGGATTTTTTTTAATCACCTTTTGGACGAACGCCTGGGAGAGAAAAAAAACATTTCTGTAAGAACGAAAGTTGAGTCGAGATGAGTGTGGAGGCGTACGGGCCAAGCTCCCAGACCCTCACCTTCTTGGACACCGAGGAAGCGGAGTTGCTCGGAGCGGACACCCAGGGCTCCGAATACGACTTCACCGACTTTACCCTCCCGAGCCAGACGCAGACCCAGGGCCAGACCCAAAGCCAGTTGGACATACAGGTGCGCGGCGGCGGAAGCAACACTGCGCGGTTTATGCTATGCTATGCTAACCCCCTATTATTGGACTAGCTAACTTAGCTAGTTAGCTTGATGCTAACACACCTTTCAAACAAACCCCAAAGCATCCGTTTGCATATTTGTCTGTTCAAAACTACCCCTTCGGTGGAATACGTCTACTCGTCACCTTATTATCAAAAGCAAAAAGTAACGTGACAACCTTAAGAAAAGTTAGTTAGCACGCCTTCAACGCAATGTGTTTTCTCGGCGCTAACATTAGCTTCTCGCGGTTAGCATAACATGTTGGCGCTATTAACGCTTGAGTGGTGTCGCAGGTGAACGGACCAGATGAGGGGCTCCACAACGGCGGCGTGGATGATTCTGTGGCTAAAGCCAGTCAGCTGTTGGCAGAGCTGAATTTCGAGGAGGACGAAGAAGACGCCTATTACACGAAGGACCTGCCGGTGCATGCTTGCAGGTACACTGACAGCTCCCATTGCTCTGACAAACAGCTCTCTGTAGATCATATCTTTACATCTAAACAACATTGTCAATATGATATTGCTGTCTGCATTGATTAGAGCATGGTTAGATTTCGGTATAGTCAAGTTTGTCCCCCCCAACTATTATAAACGTTTATGTGTACACTATGCCCTGTACTATATATAATACATTGCGATTAAAGGTGGGGCCATTGAACAACTCCAGTAACTTCCTGGAATGTTGAATAATACTCAGCACAAATGCACAATGTCAAGATTAAATTCGGATTGTTTTGAGTAATATTGTGTCCCACATGTGAAACTTGTGTAATGGTAGGGTACATTTTTTGCTAAGTAGTAGGGCTGTGAATCTTTGGGTGTACCACAATCCGATTCAATATCGATTCTTGGGGTCACGATTCGATTCAAAATCGATTTTTTTTTTCAATTCAACACGATTCTTGATTCAAAAACGATTTTTTCCCGACTCAAAAGGATTCTCTATTCATTCAATACATAGGATTTCAGCAGGATCTACCCCAGTCTGCTGGCATGCAAGCAGAGTAGTAGATTTTTGTAAAAAGCTTTTATAATTGTAAAGGACAATGTTTTATCAACTGATTGCAATAATGTAAATTTGTTTTAACTATTAAATGAACCAAAAATATGACTTATTTTATCTTTGTGAGAATATTGGACACAGTGTGTTGTCAAGCTTATGAGATGTGATGCAAGTGTAAGCTACTGTGACACTATTGTTCTTTTTTTTTTATATATATAAATGTGTAATGATAATGTCAATGAGGGATGTTTAATCACTGCTATGTTAAAATTGTTACTAATATTGATACTGTTGTTGATAATATTAATTTTTGTTTCACTACTTTTGGTTTGTTTTGTGTCGTGTTTGTGTCTCCTCTCAATTGCTCTGTTTATTGCAGTTCTGAGTGTTGCTGGATCTGGTTTGGTTTTGGAATTGGATTGCATTGTTATGGTATTGCTGTGTATTGTTTTCTTGGATTGATTAATTAAAAAAAAAAAAAAAAAAGTATAAATAAATTAATTAGTGGCAGAGGGGTTAGTGCGTCTGCCTCACAATACGAAGGTCCTGAGTAGTCCTGAGTTCAATCCCGGGCTCGGGATCTTTCTGTGTGGAGTTTGCATGTTCTCCCCGTGACTGCATGGGTTCCCTCCGGGTACTCCGGCTTCCTCCCACTTCCAAAAGACATGCACCTGGGAATAGGTTGATTGGCAACAATCAATTGGCCCGAGTGTGTGAATGTGAGTGTGAATGCTGTGTGTCTATCTGTGTTGGCCCTGTGATCAAATCAACTTTATTTATAAAGCACATTTAAAATTTACCACAGGGGTAGCCAAAGTGCTGTACAATGAGCAGGTTAAAAGATAAAACGAGTACCGAGCAAACACAACACACCACAAACAGAACACGATAAAAAATAAATAATTAAAATAGAATTAATAAAAACAGGATCACAGCAGGTGTATTATGGGGCGCCATTGCAGGATGGATATCACTCAGTGTTAAAAGCCATGGAATAAAAGTATGTTTTTAAGAGAGATTTAAAAACAGGAAGAGAGGAGGCTTGTCTAACACTCAGGGGTAGGTCGTTCCAGAGCTTGGGAGCAGCAACGGCGAAAGCTCTGTCACCTCTAAGCTTCAGCCTTGTGTCAGGGACCGTCAACAGCAGCTGATCGGCTGATCTTAAGGATCGGGTGGGGCAGTAAGGCTGAAGGAGGTCGGAGAGATAGGTTGGCGCGAGGTTGTTTAGACATTTAAAAACAAATAAAAGGAGTTTAAAATGTATTCGGTAACGCACAGGGAGCCAGTGAAGGGACGCTAAAATAGGGGTGATGAGGTGGCGACTTGTCCAGGGTGTACCCCGCCTTCCACCCGATTGTAGCTGAGATAGGCTCCAGTGACCCGAAGGGAATAAGCGGTAGAAAATGGATGAATGAATGGATAATTAAAAAAAGTCGATTTAAAAAAAATGAGAATCGATTCTGAATCGCACAACGTGAGAATCGCGATTTGAATTCAAATCGATTTTTTCCCACACCCCTACTAAGTAGTTTTAGTTGGTCTGAGTGCAACTATTGAGTCCCTGGGTTCCTGATGAGTACAGTTCTGGTAATGGGTACATTCACACCCGCCTGCACAAATGTACTTCAAAATGTAACAATCAAAATAAATATGACTTTTTTTTTTGTTTACTAGGGCATGCATGTATAATATGCATTAGTTTGACCATTTAAAATCAACGATAATCAAAAGGAGATGCTTGGAAATAGCATAAAAATGCCCCAAAAACTTGGAAAAACGCGATTCATAGCGTTACTTTTTGGTGTAACCATCATAAGCGTTCTGTTCAGGTATATTTATTTTAGATTTTGATAAATCATATTTATGTATTACTAAATTTAAATAGGTATTGATCAATCTTTAAGCTGTGCGTATTTGATTTCAGTTTGCTTTTGACATCTTATTTAGAATTGTAGTTGAAACTTTTACAACCTTGTGTTGCGTTCATGATGGCGTAACCAAACTAGATTTCATTTAATGATCTTATTTTGAATATTTATTCCCTTTTTTACATTTAGTATATTTAAATATACTGTGTTTTATGCTTTTTTCTTTTTGGAACATGTACTATACATATAATACAATAAAGTTCCATACTAAATTATGTTTCTAGCAATACTTAAATTTTGCCTTTGAAAGTAACACTACAATGTCCATTAGTGGAGCTGTACACTGATATTTGAAGAATGATTTCTTAACTAAGTAGTCTGTTTGATACCACATTTAGTAATCTTTGATACTGTGTTCTATCATATCAGGACAACCAGTTGGTTCCCCTTTAAGAGAGCACGCACTGCATGCTCAGAAATGCAAATGTCATGAAACACTTCTCCTTTTCAGCTACTGTGGTATTCATGATCCGGCCTGTGTGGTGTACTGCAATACCAGCAAGAAGTGGTTCTGTAACGGCCGTGGGAACACGTCTGGCAGGTGTGTATGCATTCTATATTCGTATCATATGCAAGCACAATCTACAGCGGAACTTTAAATGCCGTACTGCACTTTTTCTGGAAAATTTTCCCTATCAAACCAAATCCTTATGTGAGACAAGAACACATGTAATATTTGCGTATTAATTTAACAGATGTATCACAAGAGTTACTATTTCCTTCAACAAAAACTACGAATCATGGCAGACTTCATCAGAGTTAATGACAACTATCCATCCATCCATTTTCTACCGCTTGTCCCGTTTGGGGTTGCGGGGGGTGCTGGAGCCTATCTCAGCTGCATTCAGCAGAAGGCGGGGTACACCCTACTTTGGGCAAAATCCAGAATCTTAATTTTTTGAGCCTGAATACAAGTTTTAGAATCTGTGTGATATGCCAATCCAGCTTTTAGCAGTATTGCTAAGTGCTAAACAAGACATACAAACATAATAAAACAACCACTTACTGTACAATGTCTGCACTCAGTGGAATGCCGACTGATGGGATGTTTGTGTCTTCCCATGTAGTTGAAAACATTTTCACAGTCCTCACTGGGTATTTAAAAAAACTACTACTAAAAAGCGTATTTTCGTGTCTTTCTTGCCATCCCCGTGTCTTAAGTTGAATGTAAAAGTTAACCAACTTCTCAGTTTAAGGCCACAACCTTCTACTATTCAGGTAAGAGGCATGATTTATCACCTAAAATTAGCTTTTCCTAACTCTGAGGCGATGCAGCAGCTCACTATGTCTATATCTGCATAAGATAGTGTCCTTTCTGTGATCACTGTGCCGCTAAAAGTAGTTCCTCTGAGTTAGCGCTTATAATAATAGCGCTAATATTTGGTTAATATGCTGGTTATGAATGAATAATAAATGAAGTACAATATTTTTCAGACTATAAGGCGCACTTAAATTCCTTTCATTTTCTCAAAAATCAACGGTGCGACTTATAACCTGGTGCTCCTAATGTACAGATGAATTCTGGTTGTGCTTACCGACGTCAAAGCAAATTGTATATGGTACATGGTGTAATAAGTGTAATAATCTGTCAAAATGTTTTAGTACGACTTTGGTAAGGTACAAAGCTGCACGGCTTGATAGATTGTCGGCACGTTACGGCTACCGTAGTCAGACGTACTGTGCTTCAACATATGGGTATTGTTGTATAAAGTAGCTTACAGTTCTAACATATCTGTCAGTAGACTCCCCATGGAAGCGCTAAAAGCTACCGGTACAACAAAGATGTCGGGGAGTAGACACTGTTGAAGTGAAGCCATATAAATAAGCCATTCCCAAAACAGCACACCTTGAAGATTTGGTCAGAAAATGGCTTGAATATGGTTTGTAAAACATAATCTATGCAACATTTTGACCAAAAAACACCATTATACATTATGTAGACCACAAGGAAGTGTTTTGTAATGTAGGGGGAAAAAAAAATCATAATATGAGCCTCTCAATGCACCTTATAATCAATGCGCCTTTTATATGAAACTAGAACCACACAGTGGCAGTGTGCCGTATGGTTCGAAAACTACAGTTTTTGCGTGGTTTTTGAAGGGCTTTATGGGCATAATGGATTACTCCCATTAGCTGCATTGTTAGCCACCCCATACTTGCTGTATATTACGAATTGTTCTTGTTTTTCATAGGGATTGTGAGTGATAGGCAAAATTACAAAAAAGTGCAGTTCCCCTTAAAATGGCGAACTCAATCTGCTGCGAATGTTAAAACTACAAGACTATTTTACTTAAGGACAGTGATTCTCAAACTGGTACATGCACCACTATTGCAGTAGTCTGCAACCCGCGGCTCCGGAGCAACCTCCTTGTTGTTGCTCCCCTCAGATTCTTTTAACCCCGGAGTAAGAAAAGTTTGCATTTTATAAAGAGTTCTATAATTACTGACTGTCTGTGAGGCGGTGAAGCGCACAGGCTGATTCCTGAAGTGCAAGGAAGGCAAGTAAAAAAGACTGGAAGCCTGTGTGTTCAGTTCAGCTACTCAAGTGTGCAACCCCCTTGTGTAAGGTTACCATGAATACTTGCCAAAAAAGAAATGGAAAAATAGTTTAATTTTACGTTGACCGATTGCTTTTTCTGTAAAATAAAAAAGGTGAAAACTTTTCAAAGTTTATAAGCGGTGTTACTTTTTGCGACTCTATACTATTATTCTTTAGTGGAAGAGGCGGCAAAATGTCTCTTTTGATAGTAAAAGTTGCAGACCCCTGCACAAGTACGCAGGCTCCATTTAGTGGTAGACCAAATAATCGCTTGATTAAAGTACAGTGTTTTATTTGCACATGTTCAAACACAGTGTTACTGTTCTCACTGTTACGTTACAGTGACCAATAATATTAAATGTACTTGTTAGAATAAACCTCTGCCTTGTTTTTAATTCATACTTAGGCCTAATACGTTACTGTATTTTAATGTTGGTTGATATGGCCATACTTGGAGAGCCAAGTTTTTTCTGTGGTGGTTCTTGGTGGGAAAAACGTTTGAGAACCACTGCTTTAGGAAGTAACTCATGAGGCTTCTCTTATTTGTGCAGGTATTATTTTAGGTCTGTTGCTTTATAAGCCTAAAAATAAAGCAATACATGTATGATAAAACTACTCTCTGTTTGAGGTGATGTATTGTTTAATGAAGTAGTGCCAGGCTTGCTAAAAGAAGTCAGTGCATCCAATTTGTATTAAGTTTGATGGCTTTTTATTAAAACTTAAAAGCAACTTGTACTCAGGATTACTGCATGTACCTGGAAAGTTTGTCTCTTCACCTTAATACCTAATGGTGACTTTGGCCATATTGTACTGCATAGCCTCCCATTGTTGTAGTGAGTTCATCCCTGTCCTCATCACACTTTTCCTCTCTGCCATCGCCAGTACCCTTTTGTGGTGGCGTTGTAAAGAAGCCAACGCTCTTGTGGCATTATTGCCTGAAGGCAGGGGGTCCAAAGTGCAGCCCCTTTGCGGTCCGCAGCTATTTTTTACGGCACATTTTGAAAATAATTTAAAAAAAAAACTATTTAAAAAGTACATACGTACACAATATGAAATTGCCTCCAGTCTTCTGTAGATGACATCAGCAGGCTGATGTAGACCTGCCCACATTCTGGAGCTAAAAGTGTTCCAAAATGTGTAAAATCACTAGTGTGTCTATTTTGGGGGGAATTTCACCTGTAAACATAATTTTCATGTTCAAAACTAATAAAGTGCCAATGTTGTCAGCATTAGAGGAGACCTCACTCAGCTGAAGTCTCACACATTGTGAGGATTTGACCTCAAACTTCACCCACATTTTTGGACAGTTTCCAAAATATACCACCTGCACGGCGTTCAAATGTAAAGGTTCAACTGTATGATCATAGATAACAAAAACAGGAAATAACCAATTTGTAACCCTCTGTAACCCATATCTTTTAGCCATATTGTAAACCATTTGGTGCGAGCCAAATGCAAAGAGGTGACACTTCACAAGGACGGACCCTTGGGCGAGACGGTGCTGGAGTGTTACAACTGTGGATGTCGCAATGTCTTCCTCCTGGGTTTCATCCCAGCCAAGGCGGATTCTGTGGTGGTCCTTCTCTGTCGGTAAGTGACAACACATCAAAAAGTCATCCATCCACATTTCTTACCAGAAACATGTTTATTCCTACCACCTGAGCCCGCACTTGTTTATGTACCTTGATGCTGAGGTTACTCCCTCATCCTGTACTAGTAATGTTTGAGTAGCCGTCACCACCGCTGCCCCAACTCGTTGAAACTCCTTCCCACAGGATATCAAAAAATAAATATTATATTCATATCTTCCTGCATCACCCTCAATTTCATTACAGGCAACCTTGTGCCAGCCAGAGTAGCCTGAAGGACATCAACTGGGATAGCTCCCAATGGCAGCCACTCATCCAAGACCGCTGCTTTCTTTCATGGCTGGTGAAGATCCCCTCGGAGCAGGAGCAGCTGCGTGCTCGTCAGATCACTGCCCAGCAGATCAACAAGTTGGAGGAACTCTGGAAGGTAGGAAACAAACCCATCTTAAAGCAATCCCCCAAAGTTCCTCTTCAGAGTGGTGCCAATCAGTTGGAAGGTTCAAAAGTGTCAGCCAGTTCTGTGCCCTCTGTTGATGGATGCTGTCTTTGGTCTTTTTGCCAGGATAACCCCACTGCCACCTTGGAGGACTTGGAAAAGCCTGGTGTAGATGAGGAGCCCCAGCATGTGTTGCTGCGCTATGAGGATGCCTACCAGTACCAAAACATATTTGGTCCTTTGGTCAAACTAGAAGCAGACTATGACAAGAAGCTAAAAGAGTCTCAGGTATTCTTCACCATATCTGAGCAGCAATCCTCCCTTTTAAGCCTAGGCATTTTGGCTGTTCTTAACAAACACAAACCTATGCTTATTTATCGTTGCACAGATTTTATTGTACTACCTTTTGATAATTGACTTTGTGTATATATTTGTTAGCGTTCTTTAGTTGTGTATGCATTTGATAATCTATAAATCTCCTTTTAATGTTTCCTTGTAGACCCAAGACAATATAACTGTCAGATGGGACTTGGGCCTGAACAAGAAGCGAATTGCATATTTCACTCTGCCCAAAACGGATTCAGATGGTAATTTCTGACATTCACTTCATCACAGTCATACAGAAATATCACTAGCTCCTGTATAAAAAAACTAAAACGCACATGACAGCCTCCACCTGTCAGCATTTATCACCTTATGTTTACATTCATTTTAATAATATCTTTTCTTTCTGCCTTACCAACCGCAGATATGCGTTTAATGCAAGGTGATGAGATCTGCCTACGCTACAAAGGAGATCTGGCCCCTCTGTGGAAGGGGATCGGCCATGTCATCAAAGTCCCAGACAGTATCCTTTTTCACTATTAGCTGTTTCCATTATACCTGTCGCATAGAAACAGTCCATTTTTCCCTTCTGATGTTAAATGTACATGCACAAAAGCATCCAGGGGACATACATAAAATAAAGGGTGTTTTGCTCTTTAGGCACACTGGCACATAGTTAACAATCTCAATTTCTGTTTGCTATATTAGTATTTTTTACAGTGGGGAAAAAATATTAAGTCAGTCGCCAATTGTGCAAGTTCTCCCACTATTAAAGATGAGAGGCCTGTAATTTTCATCATAGGTATACCTCAACTATGAGAGACAATATGAGCAAAAAAAAAAAAACAGAATATCACATTGTCTGATTTTTTAAAAAGATTTTATTTGCAAATTATGGCGGAAAATATTTGGTCAATAACAAAAGTTCCCCTCAATACTTTGTTATACACCCTTTGTTGGCAATGACAGAGGTCAAACTTTTTCTGTAGGTCTTTACAAGGTTTTCACACACTGTTTCTGGTATTTTGGCCCATTCTTCCATGCGGATCTCCTCGAGAGCAGTGATGTTTTGGGGCTGTCGCTGGGCAACACTGACTTTCTCATCCCTCCAAAGATTTTCTATGAGGTTGAGATCTGGAGACTGGCCAGGCCACTCCAGGACCTTAAAATGCTTCTTACGAAGCCACTCCTTCGTTGCCCGTGCAGTGTGTTTGGGATCATTGTCATGCTGAAAGACCCAGCCACGTTTCATCTTCAATGCCCTTACTGATGGAAGGTTTTCACTAAAAATCTCACGATACATTGCCCCATTCATTCTTTCCTTTACACGAATCAGTCGTCCTGGTCCCTTTGCAGAAAAACCGCCCCAAAACATGATGTTTCCACCCCCATGCTTCACTGTAGGTATGGTGTTATTTGGATGCAAGTCAGCATTCCACGTGACGAGTTGAGTTTTTACCAAAATATTTTATTTTGGTTTCATCTGACAATATGACATTCTCCCAATACTCTTCTGGATCAGCCAAATGCTCTCTAGTAAACTTCAGACGGGCCTAGACATTTACTGGCTTAGGCAGGGGGACACGTCTGGCACTGCAGGATTTGATCCCCTGACAGCGTAATGTTACTGTAGCCTTTGTTACTTTGGTGCCAGCTCTCTGCAGGTCATTCACTAGGTCCCCCATGTGATTCTGGGATTTTAGCTCACCGTTCTTGTGATAATTTTGACCCCACGGAGTGACATCCTGCAAGTAGCCCCAGATCGAAGGGGATTATCATTGGTCTTGTATGTCTTCCATTTTCTAATAATTGCTCCCACGGTTGATATTGTCACACCAAGCTGCTTACCTATTGCAAATTCAGTCTTCCCAACCTGGTGCAGGTCTACAATTGTGTTTCTGGTGTCCTTTGACAGCTCTTTGGTCTTGGCCATAGTGGAGTTTGGAGTGTGACTGTTTGAGGTTATGGACAGGTGTATTTTATACTGATAACAAAGCCAAACAGGTTCCATTAATACAGGTAACGAGTGGAGGACAGAGGAGCCTCTTAAAGAAGAAGTTACAGGTCTGTGAAGGCCAGAAATCTTGCTTGTTTGTAGGTGACCAAATACTTATTTTACAGAGGAATTGTCTCTCAAAGTTGATGTGTATCTATGATGAAAATTACAGGCCTTTCTCATCTTTTGAAGTGGGAGAACTTGCACAATTAGTGGCTGACTAAATACTTTTTTGCCCCACTGTAGCTGCTCTTTTTAACTACATAGGGATGGGATCGCATGGTGGGTAGAACAGTCGTGCCAGAAACTTGAGGGTTGCAGGTACGCTCCCCGCCTCTTGCCCTCTTGGGCAGGACACTTCACCCTTGCTCCCAGTGCCACTCACACTGGTGAATGAATGATGGGTGGTTGTCGGAGAGGCCGTAGGCGCAAACTGGCAGCCACACTTCTGTCAGTCTACCCCAGGGCAGCTGTGGTTACAAATGTAGCTTACCACCACCAGGTGTGAATGTGGAGTGAATGAATAATGGGTTCTCACTCCTCTGTGAAGCGCTTTGAGTGTCTAGAAAAGCACAATATAAATCTAATCCATTATTATTATTATTATTAATACATACGAACTTGGCAATTAATGCCTCCTCCTGGCGATTTTACAGCTTTTTCAAAGAGAAACAACACTTTTACACTCTTGGGGTCCTTACAACTAGCTTTTACAGACTACGGGGATGAAATTGCAATTGAGTTGCGTAGCAGTGTTGGAGCCCCTGTGGAAATCCCCCATAACTTTCAGGTTGACTTTGTGTGGAAGGCGACCTCCTTTGACAGGTAGGCTTACATTTTTCCTTACAGTAAATTATATTTACTCTTTTTAAGTAACATCTGTTGTTCATTCCCTAATTATTATTGGTGTACAGTTAGACAGACATACCCTATTTTATTTCATTGGTCATTGTTGGTGCCTTACAGATAATTATGTATAGAGGCGTCACAATCCAATATTAGTAGACATGGAAAAAATGATCGATTCTCAGATGCATCATGATGAGAACGTGGGTGACTCACGAGTGATGGACAAATGTCCAAACAACGACTACTTATATAAATTAAATAAAAGTAGCGGTATTACAGACTGTTCTAAAATGCGGCATTAATGCTAATGTTCTTTATACGTTAGATCTGGGTTTGGTTCTAACCAACCATGGAAGAACCATTAGCTGACATTCTTTTAGCGTTCTGTGTTAGTTGAGTTAGAGCGGAGACACAGATGCGGAAGGAGGACAGGACAAGCTATGCAAGCTGGGACACTGAGCTAGCTTGATCATGAAGTAGTTAAACAAGAAAATAATAAATGCTTTGTGCATTTCAACAGAAGGCTAATGGGAACTGTGTTACAGCAGAAAGTAACCAGTTAAAAAGATGAAATTAGCAAGGAGATGAATAAATCAGGAGAGACAATAATATCCACACAGAATGGCAACACGTCTGTCAGCCATAGATATGAGCAGATCGACATGTCTTTGAGCTGCAGGTTTATAGGGCCGAAGTGTCTGAACATTCTGTGGTTTTAGAAGGCAAGAACATTAAATCCAGGATGCCTGTTTGCCAAGAAGGAACGTTTAATAATATTTTTCACTTACCAGGCTACTACAGTTCTCATGGCTCTAGTCTTCCATATTTATATCTACGCTGTGCGCATTAAATCCAAAAAACAGAAATGATGCAATAAAGCATCAGTCAGGAGCCAAAGGAGGAGCCTTATGATTAATAATTAAATGTAATACATTCAGAATATATAATAATCTATTTACAATATGATAATATACAATATAATAATTATAACTGTATAAGTAATCGATTTACAATCGAATCGTAGCTCTTGAATCGTAATTGAATCGTGAGGTGTCTAAAGATTCTCACCTCTGCATCTAAAATATAAGATTTAAACAGTCTGATACAAGCAGTACTGCAGCGCGTTTACTTGTGCAAAGGTCGACAGCCAGTTAACAGCTAAATGTCCTCCAATAAAGCACAGAAGGTTAGTCTTTTATTGTAGTCTTTAGTGTAGTACTTTAAAAAGGTAAACATGGTAGGCTAACTAGGCGCCAGCAACTACAGACCGGCAATACACACAATAGAACATGAGCTAGACATACAGTTATGTTCATAATAATAGCAGTGTGTTTAAAAAGGTGAGTAAACCTCAAAATTCTTCAAATAAATGGTATTTTAATGAACACAAATGCATTGGAGACACTGCATGTTCTATTTCAAAGCCAGAAAATTGTAAAAAAGTAATTGAATTTGATAATATTTTACAGAAAGTCCATAAATATAAAACAAACAAATAGCAGTGCTGACATATTTCTTTACAAAACTCAAATGTACTGTATAAACTAAGAAAGGCTTGCATATTCAACTTTCTTGAGAATCATTAACTAATATTGAGTTACATAACCACGGTTTCTGAAAACTGCTTCACTTCTGTGGCACCTGGAGTCGACCAACTTCTGGCACCGGTCAACAGGTATTGCAGCCCAGGACAATTGTACTACGTTTCACAATTCCTCTGCATTTCTTGATTTTGCCACATGAACAGCATTTTTTATGTCAGCCCACAAGTTTTCAATGGGATTAAGGTCCGGGGATTGTGCTGGCCACTCCATTACTTGAATTCTGTTTGTCTGAAACCATGATTTTGCTCGCTTGCTGGTGTGTTTGGGGTCATTGTCTTGTAGAAACACCAATTTCAAGGGCATTTCCTCTTCAGCATACAGCAACATGACTTCTTCCAGTTTTCTGATGTACTCAAACTGATACAAGATCCCTAGTATGCGATAAATAGGACCAACACCATAGTACGAGAAACATCCCCATATCATGATGCTTGCACCACCGTCTTCACTGTGTACTGGGGCTTGAATTCAGTGTTTCCAGGACATCTGACAAACTGTCTGTGGCCCTTATACCCAAAAAGAACAATCTTACTCTCATCAGTCCACAAAATATTACGTCATTTCTTTTTAGGCCAGTCAATGTGTTCTTTGGCAAATTGTAACTGCTTCAGCACATGTCTTTTTTTTAACAATGGGACTTTGTAGGGGCTTCTTGCAGGTAGCTTGGCCTCACATAGACGTGGTCTGATTGTTACAGTAATCACAGGCCATCTTAGATATTCTTTGATCTAAGATCATTTTGGTTATTCTCCGATCCATTCCAATAGTTGTTTTTCTTTTTCTTCCTCGCCTTTCTGGTTTTGGCTGCCATTTCAAAGCATTTGATATAATCTTAGCTGAACAGCCTATCATTTCCTGCACTTCTTTATAGGTTTTCCCCTCGTTTATTAATTTCTTAATCAAAGAACGCTCTTCTTCTGAACAGTGTCTGGAACGACTCATTTTACTCTGTTTTTCAAGGACAAATGCACAGCCAGTATATGCAGCGTCAGTTGCCCTGATCCTTAAAAAAGGGCCACCTGTTTAACACCTTTTTTTCCCTACATAATCAATGACGTCACTAATGGAACTCAGCACTGCTATTTTTTTGAACACGCCCCTTTCAGTAAATGATTCAGTTTCACAGAATCAGCAACATGCATGTCATGCCTGTTGGGTCTGTTGGTTTTCTATACCTTTACTAACCCTTCAAGAAACTTACTTACAGTGTAGAAGTTGAAATTCTAACAAACAGTGATTTATCTTGCTCGTGATGTGGGACTGCTATTGTTTTGAACACAACTGTACATGACTGTACTTAAATCTTCAAACAATATAAAATCACAGGGCAAATCAAATGATGGCCATATTCTGCACTGAATTTGTTGTCTGTATTCTACTTTGGATGTAGTGTCTCTGAATAGCCTACAATAAAATGGTACATACCCAGCAGTTTAAAACAACATCTTAAATATAAACAAATATCAAGTAATAGTTACATATTACTTACAGATACAGAGTCTCCAAAGCAAAAGTGTTCTCATCATTTAACTCACTGCGTGAATTACCACTGTACTTCAACTTTAAAAACGTGCAAGTCCATTCCAGACGCTAAAGAGTTTAGTGTTTTTTATAAATACCATTGCTGTCTGAGTAATTACACCTGATCTAGACTGTTCCAACATTCCATTCAATTAAAAAAATGTATATCAGTTTTGTATGGAAGGGGGAAAAGTTGTCTCATGCCCGTAATTTCAATGTCAGGTCAGTGATGCTAACCACGCATATATTTCCGACTGCAGGATGCAGAGTGCTCTGAAAACGTTTGCTGTGGATGAGACCTCAGTATCTGGATACATTTACCACAAGCTGCTCGGTCATGAAGTGGAAGATGTTACCATTAAGTGTCAGCTGCCTAAGCGCTTCACTGCCCAGGGCCTACCAGATCTCAATCACTCACAGGTCAGGCTCTTTAAATATGGTCATTTATTTGTGCTTGCTTTAGTTGTGGAAAACAAGCAATTGTTTCAGTAGTTCTTAGGGATTTCTACTGAGGTTTATTTACATGTGTGTAGGTCTATGCAGTGAAGACTGTGCTGCAGAGACCCCTCAGTCTCATCCAGGGTCCTCCTGGTACTGGGAAGACCGTTACCTCTGCCACCATTGTCTACCACCTGTCTCGCCAGGGCAACGGGTAACACATTTTTTTATTCTTTGCTCTCAAATCTGGTTGCAACTCTTATTTAATGTCCTGTAGCAGCTATGGTTGTTGAAGGTGTGCCTGTCCGTTTCTTTGGTAGGCCGGTCCTGGTGTGCGCTCCCAGTAACATTGCGGTGGACCAGTTAACTGAGAAGATCGACAAGACTGGGCTGAAGGTGGTCAGGCTGTGTGCTAAGAGCCGTGAGGCTATTGAGTCACCAGTCTCCTTCCTGGCGTTGCATAACCAGATCAGCAATATGGACAGGTCAGTGACAAAGACTGCTCTTTGATGAATGAGATCAACTAGTTATTTGCATTTTACTTATTTACCTACTGCACAGAAAATAACCAGAAATCAAGGAGAACAACAAATGTGTATTGTACTGCAACGACCAGCTGGTGCACACAGAGTCTTGCATAAGAGAGTGTGTGTGTGTGTGCGTGTGGATTTTCTGCATTCACTGTGTTTTTATAACATTATTTAGCATGCAAGAGCTACAGAAACTCCAGCAGCTGAAGGATGAGACTGGCGAACTTTCTTCTGCTGATGAGAAGCGCTACAGAGCCTTGAAACGCACGGCCGAGCGTAAACTGCTCATGGTAAGGTGCAACTTCAGTGCTTTATTTAGATTTTTAGCATTGAAAATGCTTTTATCAGTTTGAATGTAGATGTTTGATTATTGTAAATTTCCTTCTCTGTTGTTCAGAACGCAGATGTGATCTGCTGCACCTGCGTCGGTGCAGGGGACCCTCGCCTGGCCAAAATGCAGTTCCGCTCCATCCTGATTGACGAGAGCACCCAAGCCACAGAGCCTGAGTGCATGGTGCCTGTTGTGCTTGGTGCAAAGCAGGTGTTCTTCTTGTTTTAATCCCTAAAGTAGCTGAGACCATAGATCAGCTCATATGCACATGTTCCTTTAAAGGGTTGTTAGTCACTATTTGTATATAATCTTCCAATTATTATCCCTTGTGTATCATTAAGATTGACTATACACACTCTTTGGGTCCAAAAGGGATCTGCGCAAAAAGTGCCCAAAGTCAGCAATAAATTATTATATATTTTTTTTCCTTCAACAACTTTAAATGTATCTGTTGATATCAAGTTTTTATAATTTTTTAATGTTTTTTGTCAAAAATGACATTTTTTTATAATACTATATACTATACTGGGTTAATGGAAGGCAAAATATACAACATTTAAAGTTATTTGAGGTTGGGTAATTTTAGCCTTTAATAGGTCAATCATTCATGACATTGATTTTTGAGGGAGTAGGCAAAAAATTATGATTTGTATAGTGCCTTCTGAGCTGTAATAAGAGAGAAATCAGGCAGGACTTGGTTGAGATTATTGAGTTCACACAAGTTTTTGATATATATATTCCAGGTTATATGTAAATGCCCAGGATTATTTGTATTGCCTTTTTGCAGAAACTCATTCACGTCCATCAAAGCTCAGAGAATTATCCATCATGGTTTTCTGGTTTCATCTAGTGCTTTAAGGGGCGCTATTGCAACAAAACAATAATTTCTTGTTTTTTTGATCAGAAAGAATAAGATGAATGGAAAAAGCATAGTAATGTATCAGGATTACAGGCTGTCAAAAATAGCAGTTCTAATGAAAGCAAATGGGGTCGAAAGATATCTCTTAAGAGAAAGTGTTTATTCTTTGTTTATATCTTATTCTAAAAAACTCCATGGCAATATTTCAGACCTATAACCTTTAAACCGCACAATAATATCACATAAGGAATACATGTAAGACCAGTTTTGGGCCATATCGGTGCACAAGGGTTAAAGTGACATACTTGAGTATTGATAAATATTAATGACATTTTTTTGTCCTCTTGTAGCTCATCTTAGTGGGTGACCACTGTCAGTTGGGTCCTGTGGTGACGTGTAAGAAGGCAGCCAAAGCGGGATTGTCACAGTCCCTGTTTGAACGCTTGGTGGTCCTGGGGATCCGACCAATTCGCCTGCAGGTCCAGTACCGAATGCATCCAGCTCTCAGTGCCTTCCCATCAAACATTTTCTATGAGGGCTCTCTGCAGAATGGTGTCACCGCAGGTTTGACAAAATTCCTTTTAACATTTCCATTTTTTTCCTACTCGAACGCAGCAAAAAAAGCTCTCCAACCATAATAAATACAAAAAATAAAACATGAACTCTTTCCACTCTTCCTAGCTGACCGCATCAAGAAGGGCTTTGACTTCCAGTGGCCGCAGCCGGACAAACCCATGTTCTTTTACGTGACTCAAGGCCAGGAGGAGATTGCCAGCTCCGGAACTTCTTACCTTAATAGGTAACAGTGCACTTCTGTTTATCGTTATGTACTTTTTCACATTTATACGTACTAACAGACATTTGTGTGACACATGATGTTGAATTTTCTTGTAGAACGGAGGCTGCAAATGTAGAGAAAATCACCACCAGGCTGCTAAAGGCTGGAGCCAAGCCAGACCAGATTGGGATCATTACCCCTTATGAGGGTCAGCGCTCCTATCTGGTCCAATACATGCAGTTCAGTGGCTCCCTGCATACTAAATTATATCAGGTAAATCACACAGCTTTTTGTTATTTTATAATAATGCAATCAAACCCTTTTAAGTTGACACTCTTCAGATTGTTTGTTCCTCTATTTGTGCATATTTGAATTTAGCTTCTTCAGTTTATTTTGTATCGTTATCTAACAGAGTTGTTGTAATGATGAAAACGTTTTTGTACATGTGCAAATCTTTCTTGAGGTAGTTAAATATCTAAAAAAAAGTTTACTGAAAGCATTTTGTTGTTGTTGCTGTGGCAGAATCCAGGTTGGCATTTACTCTACACTGACACAGAGGAAGTCACTGTGCATGTTTCAATGCTGCTTAACCAGCTAGTAATTTTGATGATTCACAATGCTTTTAGCAAATTGCAATAATAAAGGTAACATGCGTCAACTAGAGCTGTCAACACGTGATTAATAAAAATAAATGATCGCGTTATCAAATATGAATGAAAAGTAAGGCTTAACCCGTTAGACGCACGCATTTTTACATGGTCTGTGATTACAATGAGAGGCGGCCAATTTCACTTCAAAAAAGAACTTTAGATAAAACTGAGGTAACTTATTGGTATTGCAGCGACAAACGTTTTTATCGGCACACATCACATTTAAAATATCATCT
This sequence comes from Nerophis lumbriciformis, assembly GCF_033978685.3. Lineage (NCBI taxonomy): Eukaryota > Metazoa > Chordata > Actinopteri > Syngnathiformes > Syngnathidae > Nerophis > Nerophis lumbriciformis. Next base: position 18,174,578 of record NC_084561.2, on the reverse strand, counting down.
TAAAGCGAAACGCGTACTTGCGGATGGCGCCAATAGTATGAATGCTAGCTACATCGACGACAAGCAGAGGAGAACGCGACGCTGGCGGTTTACCTGCGTCAATGTTGTCAACAAAAGTACCACCGTTAAGTTAAACATATGCCTTTGCTAAAGTGACAGCCACCGAATGTAAATCACTTAACATTTGTGAAGACTAAGTCCTGCAAGAAGATGTCATTCATATCACCACAGCTGATCTGTCATACAATACCTTGAAGAGGCGCAATTACAGAAAGGATTAACAAACTACGACACAAACAAGAGCGTCAAGTTGCAACTACGGGCTGAATGTGAATTTATTTTGCTTACTGGAGAACATAGGACATATGTAAGTAATCACAATGAGCTGGGGTTGCATTGTACCAAAATAAGAGATCAGCATTGTCATCTGAATAAGGTAAACAAGCTTGTTTGTTTCAACAACTGGTTAAACTAAAGACTAAATGCAGATTTTAATGGTGCACTATGTTAAGTTGTTAATGAGTGTGTTTACTACATTATTGATTAGTAACTGTACCGTGTTTGCAATATTATTGCAAAGTCTTTCAAAATGTGCACTTAATACTTACTATCACCAAGTTTTGAGGAAATCAATGACTTGTAGTTCAGTAAAACATTTTTAAAAAACGTTACTGTTTTACATTCTGACTACCAAATTGCATTTGTATTCAAATATTGGGGTATTTTCTTAAGCAAATTTTATTTATGCAAGCAAATGATAGCCCTTGATTAATCATGATTAATCACAGATCTAGAGTGTGATTAATTTAAAAAAATATATATGTTTAATCACTTGACAACCCTAGTGTCAACATAAACAGATCGATTTTCATTAAATTTGATTAAAATGATCTTGTGCAAAGATCCCATCTATATGTCCTCCAATAGGCACACACAGTTGGTCTTTTATTTTAGTTTAGTGAAGTCATTTACCAGAGGTAAAGATGGTAGGCTGTAGGCTACTAGAAGCTAGCAGCTACACAACAGCTAAGCACACAAGCTAGAAATACATAAGCGTCCTTAATTAAACATTATTGTAGTCTAAATAGTTATAATTGCATATTACTTATACTGTAAATACAAAGCATCCAAGACAGAAGCGTACTAGAAAGTATAATGTAACAAATGTGTCAAGATTAGCTTAACTCAATGAATTTTGGCCATTAAGTTGTTGGCAAAAAAATCAATTCCCACTTCATTTCAACTTAAAGGCAGCATTAATCAATTCCAGACGACTAATAACAAATACGTTTGTGTTTTTCATACACAACATTGTACTGAGTAATTTTACTGATCAAGCATTTTCTAACATTTATCACTACTAAATAAATGTATGATTGGTTCTGATATCCTGTCAGATTATTATTGGTATCGGCCAATACTTACGGCTCAAATATCGTTATTGTACCGAAAATGAAAACGTTGTATGAAGGCACCTCTAAACAGGACCTCTTTAGGTCTCAAATTGTGTGTCGACAGAATGTGGTCGACTTTGGCTTAAGCAGGCACTCGAGTAGTGAAAGGAAGATCACAGTAGCACTTCTTGAATTGTTTAGTTTAGTCAGAAGGGTTTGACTGTACTGCCTTAATTAGACAATTTTTAGGATGAAGAAACATGAATAACTAAGATCAAAGTCTTCACAATAATTGTTCTTATTTTATCCCGTAACAGCAAGTGGAAATTGCCAGTGTAGATGCCTTCCAGGGCAGAGAGAAAGACTTCATCATACTGTCTTGTGTTCGTGCCAATGAGCACCAAGGCATTGGCTTCTTGAACGATCCCCGTCGACTCAACGTGGCTTTGACCAGAGCCAAGTAAGGAAATACTGACTATTTTTGAATACTTAAACATCAAATACCTGGTTTTGATTGTATTTATTGTGACTCTGGAGTAAGCCTTGTACAAAAGGAAAACATTTTTAATTTGTTTTTAAGATATGGTGTGATCATTGTGGGAAACCCTAAGGCCCTTTCTAAGCAGCCACTGTGGAACAACCTGCTGAACAACTACAAGGAGCAGAAGGTCCTTGTGGAGGGACCCCTCAACAACCTGAGGGAGAGCCTTATGCAGTTCAGCAAGCCGCGCAAGCTCGTCAACACCATCAATCCTGTGAGTAGCTATCAGGAGGACTTACTGTGAATCGCTAGATACATCTATTAGCACTTTTTTAAGCCTGTCAGGATTGTTTATTAAAACTTTTCTGTGTGTTTTTGTAGGGTGGCCGTTTCATGAGCACAGCAATGTACGACGCTCGTGAAGCTCTAATTCCTGGCTCTGCCTACGATCGCAGCAGTGCTGGTAGCTATTTGAAACAAAATAGAGATTTTCACACCGTTAGCGAGGATGGAATTAAATCTTAAATCTTTGTTTCCTACAGTTGGTCGTCCGTCCAACATGTACTTCCAAACTCATGACCAGATTGGGATGATTGGCGCCGGACCTGGTCACATGGCTGCAATGAATCTCCCAATACCCTTTAACCTGGTGATGCCTCCCATGCCGCCGCCCAGCTATCTCGGCCAGACTAACGGCCCTGCTGCAGGTACAGTGCAGCTGTTTACTGTATGAAACCTATTGCAGTTCATCGTAAATAAATGTATAATAAATTATACATTCAAATTGATCAGAAAAGTTAACTCGAGACTCACACTATATGAAACATTTTAACCTACAAAACTAATGTGGGAAAAACATTTCCAAATTTTTTTGTTTGTTTTTTATCAAAATGAGGATGTCAGGAGCGTGTTTTGGACTGCAAATCTTTTTAAAGCATGATACTGATAAAGCATGTTCCCGGGGTCACATGCCCACCCACCCACCCAGGGTATCGCTCCACTAATTCAGAACTGGATTAAGCTAACAAAAACATTAGCAACACTAGCATAGCTATGTGAGCTAAAGTGCCAACATTACAGTCACATTTGAGCAAACTGTCATTCTATAATAGCCTGTGGAGAAAAACTAAATAATAAAACCCACAAAAAATTAGCAGAGCTCTGGGCTTTATTTTATGTAGGTTTGTCTAGCCTAAGGTGAAATAAATGATAAACATGAATAAAAAGTAACATTTGGGTAGAGATGCTCGATAATTTTTTTTTCTTACCGATATGCGGATATTGTTCTGCACTTGATTTGCGATACTGAGATTGGCCAGTACTGATAGTTGCCATCCGAACTATTAATTTGAGAAAAATCCAGGCTACACCTTGTCTGATATCCTTAATGGCAGAAAAGCAAAATCGATACAACCTTTTTTCTAATAACGTTGATCAGAGACTGAATACCTATTGTAAAAACACCAAGCATTATAATTGATGTGCGTGACCTATTTGCTCTGTTTTTGTCACACAGGCCGTGGAGCAATGAAGGGTAACAAGCCTGGACGTGGTGGGCGACAGAGACCGCGTGGTTCAGCAGCCCAGGCTGGTCATGGACCACACAGCCAAGCCAGCCAGGATGGATCCTCCCAGTCCTTCTCACAGGGGCCACTGACTCAAGGCTACATAACAATGAGTCAACCTTCCCAGATGAGCCAGCCTGGTTTGTCACAGCCAGAACTGTCACAGGTAAGGCATTTTCACCTCTGTTTTGTCATGTATTTATGTAAAATAGGGGTGCACGATAATTATCGGGTGGATATTGGGAATTATACCGTCACACTGATAATCTGATAACATTAAAAAAAAGTATCCGATAACCAATAAAAAAAATGCTACAGTGAACGGCTTCCTCCCACCTCCAAAGACATGCACCTGGGGATAAGTTGATTGGCAACACTAAATTGGCCCTAGTGTGTGGATGTGAGTGTGAATGTTGTCTGTCTATCTGTGTTGGCCCTGCGATGAGGTGGCGACTTGTCCAGGGTGTACCCCGCCTTCCGCCCGATTGTAGCTGAGATAGGCTCCAGCGCCCCCCGCGACCCCAAAAGGGAATAAGCGGTAGAAAATGGATAGATGGATGGGAAGCAAGATTTACCATACTGTGCCAAAAGTGGGTTAAGTTGAACAAATCAAGCGCTCCTACCTCGTGAGATGTTCCAAACTGTCCCTTAGCTCACAGGACTTCACAGTGTAAACGTGCCGCCCGAACTAAATGCTCTGCAAACACTCCGCGTGGGATAAAATAAAAAAAACCACCTGTCTTTGACACATTGCACCTCATTGGCCAGCCACTAGTATCCACACTGAAAAAAGAAAGTGCCTTATTCCAGTGAGAAGAGAATGCAGACTACCTGCAACAAGTGCTGAGCAAAGACACCGTGGCTCGGTTGGTAGAACAACTTGAGGGTTCCTGGTTTGATCTCAAGCTTCTGCCATCCTAGTCAAGCACGTTGTCCTTGAGCAATACACTTCACCCTAGCCCTTGATGGGTTGTGGGTAGGGCCTTCCATGGCAGCTCCCACCATCAGTGTGTGAATGGGTGAATGTGGAAATAGTGTCAAAGCGCTTTGAGTACCTTGAAAGTAGAAAAGTGGTAGACAAATATAAGCCACTTACCATTTAGCGGTAAATGTGTAAGTAACATTCTTGTTGGTAATGTAGCGTCCTGATTTTATTTTTATATACGTGCCGTAGACCTTCTTCAGACCAAGTCTCCTTGGACTGTGTCTTTTCTCTGTCAACCATGTTGTAGTTTTAAGTGCTTTCGTATGGAGCTATACACTACTTTGCATTAGAAATGGCAACAGTGGAGGATTTTAGCATACATGTGTACCGGTATGTACGATCCAGTCTGCCCCACAACAAGAGGATAGAGACAAATAAGATAAAAATGCACGAGTAAACGTCTACCATATATGGAGATATCCTCTGACGTAACTAAAGTGTCAAAGTCCAAACGGAACGAGGCAAAAGTGTTATCTATAAATTGGCGTCATGCCTCCATAGTTTGAATTCCAATTTTCGGGAGGTACAAATATATATGTACCAGCAGGTAAGAAAGTTGGTTTTGCATAGCAGGACCCCTTTAAAATGATGTCATCCCTTATCAGGACATATATTATGGATGTGATGTTAGCTCTACCGTAGTTGTGATTTCATATTTCACGGTTTGTCATGTCCACCTTTGTTTGACTGTTTTTTACTTTAACTTTTTCTTGTGTGAACAAACTAAAGTTAAATCATCATTTAAAAAATATATATATATATATTAACTTTATTGGTCTTGAGAAACAAGAAGTTATCTGTATTTGCTTGAGAGAAAAAAATATATCATGCATCCCTGATTTTCACCCAGACGCAGACCTATTTTTTTATACATTTGTTTTTTGGTTCTACAGGACAGTTACTTAGGTGACGAGTTCAAGTCCCAAATCGATGTGGCTTTGTCCCAGGACTCGACTTACCAGGGTGAACGTGCATACCAGCATGGTGGGGTGACCGGTCTGTCACAGTACTAGAGTGTAAGTGGCGCTCCACTCCATTAGGTCTGATGATTATGCACGTCAGGTTGTGTCCATTGGCTAAAACTATCTTGTGTCTTTTCCAGGTTACTTGAAGAAGTGAGCTAGGCTTGAGCTGAGCCTAAGTTCACTAGCTTTTTAATCTGGGAAATAATAAAATCATAAAAAGGATACCTGTTTTCCTCTGCTACAACCGAAGCACCACCGAGTGAAAGCGACGGAATAGCAAACCAATGACCAGCGAGAGAAATAAGAGGGTAGAAGAAGAGCACGAACAGACAGGCGCAGAGAAGGCGGAGAGGCCGGTGGACAAGCGAGAGGCAGGGGCCAGTGCCGGTGCGAGGAGGGAAGTCGAGAAGATGGCGACGTGTCGTCAAGCTGCCGAGGAGGAAACCAGATGGGGAGGGAATGCAAATGAGGCTCACGTCCCAAACCCAAAAGCCCAACAAACACTCTTCACCTTGCAGCCTCCGGGAACTCCGTCGGATGACAATACAAGTTTCCTGGCTGAATTTTGAAGAGTTGGTTCTCCGGACTTGCAGGAGGCAAGATCTTAGAAAGTGATCCAACAGGCGATACAAAAATCCTCATCCTATATGTCAGCAGGTTTTCCATCACGTGATGTCCTGGACTGATCTAAATTTGATGGATCGTGGGAGGAGGAGGAGGAGTAGGAGGAAGGCGCGTACACAATCCTTCACAGCCTCTGAAGGAAGTGGCAGTCGACACACTCTCTCCTGAGAGAGGAAAGCAAACACTTTCTGTGCTTGAGTCTGAGTTCCTTGAAATTGGAAGACCTTCCATTTGCCTTGGGGACCTCCTGGCTCTTTTAACCGAGTCTTCTAAAGGAGTGGTTTTGAACCATCAGAGTGGCGAGGGGATTTCAAGACTTCTTTTTCAAGGCATGACATACAAATCCCACACTCGTGATATGAGACCTTTTTTTCCCCTTCTTTTCTGAAGTAGCTTTTTAATCATGGAGCACAACATTGGAACAACAACAAACCACAAAACAAGTGATTGATGACTCGTACATGACCAGCTTTGTATATCAGATTTTCTGATAGAGTAGCGATTTGAGACCACCCGTTTACTCTTTGTCTGAGCTGATGTAGAAAAATACCTTGTTTGGTGATTCCTTTGGGGAGTCGAGGCAAAACCCCTGCTTTGGTGAAGGAAGCCACATCCACCATGGAGCTTGTGGTAATCAAGCACACACACACAAACACACATGAGGGGGAGACAAGGAAGGTGGCTCAGGAGGAATTGGACATGAGTTACTGGATTGTATCAGTTTGAAGCTTTTAGATCAAAAGTTGATGGTTGTCACCCATCGATAAAGAAACCAAATCCCCCAAAATGGCAACATTTTCAGGGGTTAAGAAATAATGAAGTCATAATTTGCAAGTGAATCCTAATCCGTAGGGACATTTGATTGCATTTAAATACGTCAGGTGGACATGAACGACGGGCAGTTGTTCCCCTGAAAGGTGACAAAGGAGCCTAAATCAGTGCCTATACGTTAAGAAAAAGTGGCTGCAGCACAAGCATGAATGTAGTTCTCCCAAAACAACCAGCATTTACGCCCCTTTTACACAAAAGAGGGCTCAACTTTTATTTTTATATCTACAAAACGAGGCCAAATGAGTTGAGATGCTGGGTCGGAAGCCACCTTCCTTCTCTGTGGAATGAAATGAATGGACTTTTTCCTTCTGTGCAAACTTTGTTGCGTATTTCTTGTTGACGTCCTCTCTGAGCTTATATGGGTGGTAAATCAGAGCAGGTAACCCTTGACTTCAGTTGGCTTCTGTCACATGATGTGCTGTTTTCTTGTGTTTCTAGCAACGTATTGGCAGTGGGAATGCTCTTTTTTATTATTAGATTCCTCCATCTTTCTCACACTTCTTGTGATTCTAGTTTTGTAATCGAGTAGAGTTGCTTTCACACGTGACATGCGTTCACAAATCACGTTTGAGTTTTAATATGCTCCTAACATGTACTATCTTTAAAAAATAAAAACCTGCTGTGGAGTTTTTCTCCCCGCACTCATCAGCCCCAACATTTTTGCCTTCCGTGCAGTAATAACTTTTGAGTTGCAGACATCTGAAAGACAGCACTTAAAATCCCAGTGGGATGTAAATATGGAGTAAAACAATGAGTTAATATTTCGTATGAAGTGACTGGAGTCAAATGCTGCCAACTGAATATTTCGTTTATTATGGTAAAATCAATATGTTCATGGTCACAAAAAGATATTGCACAGTAATAAAACATCAAACCAAACAGCGTCACACTGTTGCCTTCTTCTTTGTGTGTTTACTCTTCATTTTCCTTTTGAGCTGTCCTTTTTTCTGCCTGTCAATGTTCTCCTGTATCTGCTCTTTGAACTTCTTCTTCTGAGTCTTGATCTTCTCCAGTTCCGCTTTCCTTTTTGCCTCCATGTCTGGATCCTAGAACGGGATGTTGACCAAGAACGAAAATTGTTTTAGTAGTTTGTTAAGCAGACATAGCTATCAAATCACAGGCTTCAGGCAGTTATGCATTGATTTTTTTTGTGATGAGAAGAGCGACAGTCCCACAAGGCAGGGTATGATGTCTAAATCTGATATTTTTATGCAGTCGTAAGAATATTTTTAATGTGAACGTAATGGGGTCCTAAATTAAGTCTCACGAGCAGTCATTACGGAAGTAAACATGCCTGTAATTCTAGTAGGTCTCACTCGGAGCGAATTTGTGGTAATTTTTTGCAACCAAATTAAAAATGTTCTGAACCAATTTTTTTGCGTGGGCGATTTAAGAAGGAAAAGGGCAAAACGTTTGTCTCTCACCGAGATGAAATACACAGCTCTTAAAGGGTGAGTTAAAAGACTCGCTTGTTATAGTTCTTTTTTAACCGTATTTTAAATTAAGGAAAAAAATCACTGGTGGCAGTTATAAGATAAGGTGTAGAGCAGAGCAATTTTAACTAACAGAAAATATTACTCCGTTAGTGGGAATTATTCAGAAATATTCTATGATTTTATTTTTGTTTTGAATGTAAACATTTCATAAGGTAGTGCCATATCTACTACATGTTTTGACTGACGTCACTATTTTAAATGTTGGTTCACCAAAAAAAATTCTAGCACAATACTAAAAAATACACAAGAATAACATGTATTTATGTACGGTATATAAAAATGAGTACATAATTAAAATGTGAATACAAAATGATACCACTTTACATAACATTAAACTAGAAAAGTGAATCCAAATTAAAAAAAGTAAATTTATATATAAAAAAAAAAGTCAATTCATATGCTACTAAATTTCCTTTACTGACTCATTTTCTAGTCGGTAGCGTGGGCAAATGCCGACGCTGCATGTGCATTAAAAATGGCTCCCAAACAAACCGCTCTTACCTTTCCTTCCAAGATCAGCTCTTTCCTCTTATTGATCTCCTTTTTCTCATCAAAGTCACTAGACTCCAGTCTCTACAATGCAAATGTCTAATGTCAATGAAACATGTGGATCTGCTGTAAAGTGAAGTAAGTACATTTTGCTTTGAACATCAGCAAAGCTCAATGAAAATAGAAGATCTTACAATTTCACACTCCCGTTTGGTCAAGTTGACCTGCGTGAGGATTTTCAGGACTTCTTTCTCCTCCACAGGGAACTCACTCAACTTGGTTTCTGGGGGGACATTTGAAGAATGAAAGAATTTTAGAATAGCCGCCAATTTGAGTTTAATCTTTAAGGATGCTGTGTATCTAAATGGTCTGAAGATTGTTTTTTTTAGTGCTCATGCTTACGAATTTGCTCTTCGATGGCTTGGACCAGGTGGATGTCGTACTGTGTCACCAGTGTGATGGACACCCCATTCCTGCCTTCACAGGAAGACCTCATGGTCAGACTCTTGTTATATTTTTTTCCTTTTTTTTTTTGTGTCCTGTCCAGCTTCTCAGGCAAATCATATAGTTGATGTAGATGCCCATGTCGGCTGTTCAGATTTACTTTACAAAAGAGAAGTGTAGGATACTTCTCTTGTTGCCTTATTTGTATTTGACTTTATTAAATGTATTTATATTATCATTTAGTGCAGCCGGGCCGGAGCAGGAGGGGATAGAAAGAGAAAAAAAAAGAAGACAGAGGGGGAAATTGTGGGGACAAGAGGGGGATTAGACAGAGAGACAAAAACAACAACAGCAAACAACAACAATAGAGCAACATGAGCAAATATGACAGTAAAAGTAATAGCAAATAAGCAGTTAGCGAAAAAAAAAAAAATAATACAGAAATGACAATGAGCATTATTACACTACAAATGGATCAATACAAATACCAATAGAAATAGCGCTATTGATAATGAACAATACCAATAATTTACCTTTATTATCAACAATACAGTTGTTTAAATGCAACAATACATATACGTAATGATAACTTGAGATACGAAAGAATGCAGAAAAATGGAGGGGGAGAAAGAGAAGCAACCTACATTAACCTTGTAGATTGTTATAGTCACAATAGGTTAAGCTTTGTCAGTGTGCCATGTGTTACACCCAGTTTACCCTAGGGCAACAACGTTAATATATGTTTGATGAAACGTGATTATGTGCATGAGTAAGTATGCATATGTACTTGTATATGTACAGAATGTGTATATGTGTTTGTACAATGAATGTATATGTACAGAATGTGTATATGTGTTTGACTCTTGTTATATTTAACATCCTGTTCTAGTTATCGGCGCCGATATTTTGACATGTATCTGAATCGGCCTCTTTTTTTTTTTAAACAACTACAACAGCAGATACATTATATACATATCATACCAGTATTTAGTGAATTACTGCAGCCTCTTGTGGCCAACTTTCCAAACTTCCATTTTTTTCATGCTTTTTAGATGAAAAAATTGTCATAGACCACACGCAAGTAAAAAAGAAAATAAGGTGGCTGCAAACGAGTGTTTTTCTGTCTCGTCTGAGTTGAATGTCAAACTTGACCAACTTCTCGGTTTAGTGAGGGGCATGATCTAGAATTAACTTTCACCAAGTCAGACGCAATGCAGCGGCTCAACGGCTCAGTTTGTTAATTGCCGCTCAAGTAAGTTATACCTATGTGATCATGGCGCCGCTAAAAGTAGTTCCTCAGTGTAGAGCTCATAACAACAATGTTGCTAATACTTGGTAAATATGCACGTCACAGGATGTAAATTGAGTATTGTTGGCGGCTTTTGGACGTCCTTATTGAGTGCTTTTTGGGCGCAATAAAAGTACTCATTACCTGCATTGTAAGCCACCTTGCACTTTCTGTATTTTACAAATTATAATGCATAAAAAATATATAAGTATTGAGGAGCATGAATTATAGGCAAACTTATTATTATTATTATTTTTTTAAAGTGCCTTCAAATATTCCCACAGGCATGTCATTGATAGTACCTGCTCTCGCCGTTCGTCCCACTCTGTGGATGTAGATTTTGGGCAGGCCGGGGGTGTTGTGATTGATGACGACTTGAACAGTAGGAATATCCAAGCCCCTTGTTGGGAAGTCAATGGCAGGTATGAATGATCAAGTATTTCAGATGATGAAGAAGAAGAGACGCTTACCTGGCAGCTACATCTGTCGCGATCAGGATCTTATAGACGCTGGCCTTGAATTTGGAGAGGTTTGCAAATCGTTGTTTCTGGAAAACCAAAGCGAGGTCAGTCTTTTATTGTGAAGGTCCATTTAGTCGCCTCCTAACTGTTGATTTTTTTCTTTATGGTCATCTTCTCCAACCACTTCACATCTCACCTGTTTCATCATGGAGTGGAGGGAGATGGTGGGAAAGTTAAATCGCCGAAGCATCATGGTGAGGATTTGACAGCTCCTGGGAGAAAGCAAAACAATTTGTCAAAACCATACATACAAAAAAAACTTGGCAAATGTGTGTCTTAGGCAACATTCAAACAATTGACTAGCAATGTTTTTTAAAGTTAATATTTATAGTAAAACCATCCTGAAATATGAAGGTGTAAAGTTAACCACAGATATAACTTTAATAAAAACAAATAAAACATCAGGAGCAAAGCTTGAGAAGAACATCTTTTAAACCTGATCATTTTTACTCTTAAATCATCCCAATGGCAAACTGAGTTGATTTTTATTCCCGACAGTCCACAAATTAAGAGTCTAGGGTCTGCAGAACACCACAAAATGTGCTCCAGAATCAATTTTTCAGGTTGTAGGGGAGGCCCAAAGCAGTTAATTTTACCCGAGGGGACCCACACTGTAGGACCTCTGAAAACCTTTGGTCTATAAATTCTATTATTCTAAAGCACAACGAAGTAAAAAAATAAATAAAAAAAATCGTAATATAATTTATCACAGGTGTCAAACTCAAAGCCCAGATGCCAGATCTGGCCCATTGCATCATTTTACGTGGCCCGCAAAAGCCTGGAAACAATATGCGTCAACGTACTTTATATTTGTATTTATCTCTAATACATGTACTGCATGCAGTTGAATATCTTTTAAACTTCAAAAGTAGGTGTGCACAAAAAAATCGATTCACATCTGAATTGCGATTCTAATTTATTCCGATTCTAAATCAATTCAGAATTTTTTAAAAATTAATTGAAATTTTTTTTTTTAATCGATTTTTAAAAAATATGTTTTTTGGTAATCTCCTTGCAACCAGAAGGGGCTTTGCTAACCTGTAACTTGTTTTGAAAAAGTTTCATTATAAACATTCAAACATCTGTTTGAATCGGGTATCTCGTTAAATCGAGAATCGTTTCTTAATCGCATCGAATTGTTAAGTGCTCAAAGATTCGCACACCTGTTAAATATTTAATAATAAAAATATTATATCTTGTAAATATGTTTTAAACCATAACATAAGAAAAAATACAACAAAATTAATTAACGTAAATATCTGCTTGACTTACAATTTCAAAGCAAGCGATCCATTTAATAGCACACTGTGAAAATGACTGTTTTACGGTAAAAACATGGCACTGCAGTCGTGGAAATTTCAATTTTGTCTGAAAAAATTGTATTACTATTTCCATTTAAATAAGCCGTAAAAACCACTGTAAATGTTACGGTAAAATATCGGACTGTTTTTTCGCAAAAATAGAAGTTTTTACTTTTTATGGTGTACACGAAGAACTGTATAATAACCAAAGGCAACTGTGTCACAATTTCATGAAGTGAATTCCTATACATTTATATTCATATATAACTCACTGCTATAAGCAGCCCTCTGAGGGCAGCCATATCTGTGATGTGACCCTCAATGAAAACAAGTTTGACACCCCTCCCATAAATGCTATTGCCAGTTGTGTGTGTGTGTACCTAACCCGCAAAATGGAGGAAGGATGCAATAATAATAATTTGGAGTGCATGATCATTAACAAGTTTAACACAACAGAACCAGAAACAATGTTACACATTGTATTATGAACAAACTATTTGGTCAGCATCCATAGTGTTGATGAATTAATAGTAAACAAAAGTCTAACTTGAATGAGTTTCACACCAACATTTAAAGCACCATGCTAACCACTCATGATTCGTCATATGCAACTACTGTCATCTTGTGGAGGTAAGAAAAACTACATCAGGTGGTTGGCACTAATTAACTATTGCAGCTCTTACTCATATTGAACAATAGGGCTGCACGAGTTAGAGAAAAAATATACGCAATTGCGATTTTTTTTCTCTAAGATTGCTGATTCGATTTTATATTTTTTTGTACATAAAACTGCAAACATAATGACTGATGGACTACATAATACTTTTAGACTGTTAATCAACATATTCTTGTATCAAGGTGCCACACAATAGAACAATATGCAATAATTTACTTCCAAAAATATTTGACTTTATGCAGACAGAGCTTTTGTCAACATCATACTCTTTAACTAAAAAAATATTCTGTTAAACCTATACAGTGATTATGATATAATGTAATCATAATATATATTAATGCAAGTAACCATTTAAAAGGATATACGCTTTTATTTCTCATTACTGTAGAATTGTTCACCTTTGGACTGTCATTGGAAGGTAAATAACTTTATCCTAAACGAATGAACAAAAAAATTGACTAATTTCTGTAAGCAAAAATTTAACCTAATTAGATATTGAACATCTTAAAGTGTATTTTTTCCTAGAGGTAAAAATGAGATTGGACGTTGCCTTTTTGTTTATTGCGATCACGTGATTGCGACTACATTTTCGCTCATTCGTCAGCGTTGATGGGCTCAGATCGCCTATCCGATTTGAAGCTGAACAGGACATTTGGCATTGTAATCTTTTTTTCTCCTCATTCTGATTGGCCAACATGTCTGTCACTCAAATGCCGGTCAACGGCGGAGGAAAAAAGAAAAAAACTCAGCCTGTTGCGGTTAGTAACCGCACTAATTAAAACCTCAATGTCGATTTGGTTTCCAAGTCGTGTAGCCCTTTTGAACAAACAAGCGACTATAAGGGACTGAAATTATTGAATAGAAGTGTTAATTAGAGCATTTACGGTAATTATGTCTTGTTCTATACTGCTGTAGAACAAATTGTTCAGCTGGGCTCACTTGCATGTGTTGGTGAAGATGATGATGGACCAGTCATCGTGTGTGTCTGTGAAGGTCTGGATCAGGTGGACCAGGTAAGCATCTTTAACCTTCTCTGGAGTCAGAATGTACCTCTGGTCCAACTCTTCCACCGTGCGAGTTCTGATAACACAGTGACATAGTAGCAAAACATACACCGGTCATGTGTTCAGCGGGGCACTCACTCGGATGTACTCTCCCAGAAGAAGGGTCTGTTCATGGCGATGTTTTTCAGCTCCTGCAGCGTGTCTGTGAGCGTAGCGCTGAACAGCAGAGTCTGTCTTTTGGCTGGTATCACCCCTAGGATGACTTCCAGGTCTTTGGTGAAGTCAGTGCAGCCCTGCTCCAACAGTCTGTCCGCCTCATCCAAGATCTGCACACAATATAATATCATAATGTACAGAGCAGGCCAAGCTAAATTTAAATAGTTTTACAGTCAACACCGAATCCATTCAATTGAATCAATTAAATACAAGAATACACAAAAACATAGTATCATTAATACTAAGGTCAATTATATTGGGGGATTAGACCTGGCACCTTTTTATAATCTGCTAGCAATAGAATCTGTGCTGTCTAGAATTGTATTTACCGTATTTTTCGGACTATAAGTCGCAGTTTTTTTCATAGTTTGGCCGGTGGTGCGACTTATACTCAGGAGGAGCGACTTATGTGTGAAATTATTAACACATTACCGTAAAATATCAAATAATATTATTTAGCTCATTCACGTAAGAGACTAGACGTCCAAGATTTCATCGGATTTAGCGATTAGGAGTGACAGATTGTTTGGTAAACGTATAGCATGTTCTATATGTTATAGTTATTTGAACGACTCTTACCATAATATGTTACGTTAACATACCAGGCACGTTCTCAGTTGGTTATTTATGCGTCATATAACGTACAATTATTCAGCCTGTTGTTCGCTATTCTTTATTTATTTTAAATTGCCTTTCAAATGTCTATTCTTGGTGTTGGGTTTTATCAAATAAATTTCCCCCAAAAATGCGACTTATACTCCAGTGCGACTTATATATGTTTTTTTCCTTCTTTATTATGCATTTTCGGCCGGTGCGACTTATACTCCGAAAAATACGGTAATGCTACAACTACAAAGTGTGCACACTAAATAATAATACAATGTTTATTTTGTCTCATCAAGCCCTACCTGCCACCATTTCAAAAATACTGATTTGGACAATCCTCTACTTGACGCAGGCCAGAAACGGCTTCTCTGTAGCGATGTAAGATATGAACATTTCACATCACGATTACTGTGACGGAAACTATCACGGTTATCATTATCACTGTGCTCAAAAAGTACACAAAGTACACAAAGTGAAATCTTTTAACCACATTATATTGTTAAATTAAAAAAAAAACCTGCACACAATATACTTTCCTTGGCACAAGAAACATAAAATATACTTCTGAAGAGCCATATTGATGTTATTTGAGTGCTTAAATGACTTTAATTTTAGCATTTAAGACCACTAGCATTCAGCGCACTAGCTGCTTCTCTAGGAAATGAGCAGTATCACCGTTTATCATTTATAGCATTAATCGTTACATCCCTACTTCTCTGATAACCATTACAAATGTATGCTCATATTTAACACAGAGGCATTAAAAAGTGATTTTTTTATAACTAAAAATATATTCTATTCCGGTAATTTTTGTGTATTTTTTCTGTGTGGCCTTAATTATCTTCCCCATAAAGACAGCCTGGGAAGATAATATTAACTAAAAATGCCTTTTTATACAACATAGATGCACTATGACAATTTATGTGGAGTACGGTAACTGACTCACCAAGAACTGGATCTTCTTTAAGCTGAAGGTGTTGGAGCTCCGGATGTGATCGGCGAGTCGGCCCGGCGTCGCTACGACTACGTGAGGCTGGTTGGAAAGCGCCAGGGCCTGACTTACCATATCTGTGGGTGAACACAAGACGTCAGCGCACACTTCTTCCATGTTTGTAGCTGGGACTGATGCGCTTACCCATTCCGCCTACGATGATGCAGTCTCGCAGACCGAGCGGCTTTCCCAGGACTCGAAACTGCTCAGCGATCTGGTAGGCCAACTCCCTGCATGATATCACAGTGACACCAATCACATCTTTTCATTTTAAAGTTGCTTTTGTTTAGCTAAAAAAAAAACAGCATGTGCTAGCCTGCAGTAACTAAATATGTGGTATTGACCCTGATATAAGGTGTCTGACAAATATTTGAGGTCTTCAAATTCATAAATGCAAACCACATGCAGCACCAAACACCTCCTCCCTTAGCTACTTTGAGCTTTTCTTCCTGTCACTCACACACGCACACACCATTGACCTGATGCGATGCAATAGCGCAGAGGAAAGAAATGGCAGGGGAGGAGCAACAAGGTCAATTTTAAGCTGATGCCACTCAAAAGTTAACCTGACTCTCGCCAGATCCTTGTAGTTCGCTGAGCTCCACACAAGGATCTGGGCTCGACGGCAATGCAAACTTCTTCAAGATAGCAAAAAATAATGAACCAATCAGGATCGCCGGGCAGGATTTTTGTTGTTTGATTCAAACAACAATGGCGGCACGCACCGAGGAGTCGTGTGCTGACATTGATTCTGCTATTGCAAATGTTTTGCGACATCGATCGTCTACTGACATTGCTGCGTTGTTTCAGTAAAAGTTATCCAATATGTCGGCTGTTCTATTTTGGATTTCCCAGCGTCGCTCTTATCAGCGTCACGGGTTGATTTCGATGTGAGTGGTTGAAGTGGCACGTCATTCAAGATAACGGACAAGTGGTTTATCCAATCACATACAATGAGTTTTTTACAATTGATTGATTGATTGATTGAGACTTTTATTAGTAGATTGCACAGTACAGTACATATTCCGTACAATTGACCACTAAATGGTAACACCCGAATAAGTTTTTCAACTTGTTTAAGTCGGGGTCCACGTTAATCAATTCATGGTATAAATTTATACTATCAGCATAATACAGTCATCACACAAGTTAATCATCATCAGAGTATATACATTGAATTATTTACAATCCGGGGGGTGGGATGTGGAGGGTGTTGGGGCGGGGGCGTTAGGTTTGGTTGATATCAGCACTTCAGTCATCAATAATATCATCTGAGAAATGGACACTGAAACAGTGTAGGACTGACTTGGTAGGATATGTACAGCGAGCAGTGAACATAGTGAGCTCAGAAAGCATAAGAACAAGTATATACATTTGATTATTTACAATCTGAGGAGGTGGGATGTGGTGGGGGGAGGGTGTTAGTCTAGGGTTGTTGTTGCCTGGAGGTGTTCTTTTAGTGCGGTTTTGAAGAAGGGTAGAGATGCACTTTCTTTTACACCTGTTGGGAGTGCATTCCATATTGATGTGGCATAGAAGGAGAATGAGTTAAGACTTTTGTTAGATCGGAATCTGGGTTTTAACATGGTTTGTGGAGCTCCCCCTGGTGTTGTGGTTATGGCGGTCATTTACGTTATGGAAGTAGTTTGACAAGTACTTCGGTATTACGGAGGTGTAGCGAATCTTATAGAATTTGTATTTCAGAAGGCCACGCCTTCTGAAATACATCTCCTATTAAGAAGTCCCAGATCCTTGTGTGGAGCTCAGCGAACTACAAGGATCTGGCGAGAGTCAGGCTACTCAAAAGTAGCTCTATTTCATAAACTTGCAGTAGTTTGCAATGAACCATCAA
This sequence comes from Nerophis lumbriciformis, assembly GCF_033978685.3. Lineage (NCBI taxonomy): Eukaryota > Metazoa > Chordata > Actinopteri > Syngnathiformes > Syngnathidae > Nerophis > Nerophis lumbriciformis. Next base: position 18,156,849 of record NC_084561.2, on the reverse strand, counting down.
AAACTAACAATACAAAATCAATAATATTACAGTCACAATTTATTTTAATCTAATTTGTACATTTTAAAAATAGATGTACATTTTACTGATATTTAAAAAAAAATTTGTCTTAAAGTATAGGTATTGTTTTATATTTTCTGTCAGCGTATGTGGATTGTTTTAGTTGTATTTCTTTTTTTTAGTTGCCATACATAATTTATGGGTTATTTAGTTTTTGTATTACTTTATGTAAAACAGCAAAAGTTAAACCTAAGTTGAAATGAATGCAATGACAAGTACTGTTTTTAATTGGAAATATACACACAATAACCAGAAGACGTCATCTCTAAAAGTAATCTATTTGTTAGAAAGGAAATAAATGAAAGCAAAGTAGCACTGACCTGGTGGGTGTGAGCACCAGACAGAAGATGCCATATGGGTCCTCTGATAGTTTCTGCAACACCGGAAGCACGAAAGCTGCTGTCTTCCCACTTCCGGTTTTGGCACAGCCCAAACAATCACGACCTGGGTTATAAAAAGGCACTGTGTTTATGTTTTGAACGTTATGGTCATGTACCTTGAGAAAGATAGCCGGACATACACATTGTTTCACATTTTTCTGAATACATTGCTTTGATTGACTGATTGATTGAGACTTTTATTAGTAGATTGCACAGTACAGTACATATTCCGTACAATTGACCACTAAATGGTAACACCCGAATAAGTTTTTCCAACTTGTTTAAGTCGGGGTCCACGTTAATCAATTCATGTCAGACAATATTTAAACTTTGTCTAATTTTTTAGTTAGTATTGAGTGTGTCTTACCTTGTAGGATGGCTGGCATGCAGTTTTCCTGTACAGTAGTGGGTTTATTTATTCCCAACTGTTTGCACTGTTTAATAAGCCAGTCGGACAGTCCGAGCGACGAAAAGTCACTCATCTTTGATCTGTATGTTCCCCAATATGATTAAATAGGTCGAAAGGTACAGAAATTAAGAAATAAACACAGACGGCGCGAATTGTAGTTTGGGATCTGAAGAGAGAGACCCTCATGTGTTTTTCTGACGTTCCAATATGGACGACATTCTTCTTCTACGTTAGTTAATGCCACACCGGATGCGGAGAGAACACTCGATTTCCTCTCGTGGCCAAAAGTGGGTATCACGGTGTTGGGCCCAGCTATCCTCAATATGTAAAAAACTATTTTAAAACGAATTGATTTGTAAATACTAATGATCTACATTTGAAATAAATCAACTATATGGTCTGTATGATACTTAAAGTTGCTAAACACAAATCATTTAAAAAATATAGTGGGCAATACTGCAAATATACGATTGCCCACAACTTTATTTGTCCCTTATTGGTCGATTCCATCCATCCATTTTCTACCGCTTGTCCCTTTCGGGGTCGCAGGGGGTGCTGGAGCCTATCCCAGCTGCATTCGGGCAAAAGGCCGATGCCATGAATTGATTTACTTGGACCCTGACTTAAACAAGTTGAAAAACTTATTTGGGTGTTACCATTTAGTGGTCAATTGTACGGAATATGTACTATACTGTGCAATCTACTAATAAAAGTTTCAATCAATCAATCAATCAAGGCGGGGTACACCCTGGACAAGTCGCCACCTCATCACAGGGCCAACACAGATAGACAGACAACATTCACACTCACATTCACACACTAGGGCCAATTTAGTGTTGCCAATCAACCTATCCCCAGGTGCATGTCTTATTTTTTTAAATAAAAACACTAAATTTTCCCTAGTGTGTGAGTGTGACTGTTCTGTCTATCTGTGTTGGCCCTGTGATGAGGTAGCGACTTGTCCAGGGTGTACACCGCCTTCCGCCCAAATGCAGCTGTGATAGGTGTCCAGCAATTCCCCCCCCCCCCCCCCCCCCGCGACCCCGAAAGGGACAAGCGGTAGAAAATGGATGGATGGATTTTGTATTACCATAATTTTTATTATTATTTAATACACACGTTATCAATATTTATGTAAGTAGTGTTGCTGATTATTTTTACAATTCCTTTTTTAAGGTTTCTTAAATTATTTGTGAGTTTTCCTTTAACATGTTGGTTTTGGTCATAATCGAAATAATATACATATAATATATTTCATACAAACAGAAAACATATTTTTTTACAACAAACCTATTTGTGAAAAATGTAACAATGATGTACATAAATAAAACTATATAAATTAACATGACAATAACAGCAAAATGACTCAGCTATTCCCTTTTATTATAAGCAATCGTTTGAGGGAAAAAAAATCCATCATTCAAGATAAGTAAACAAAAGCAAAAATTGCTTTTGGCTTTCATTTAATTACATTTTTTGGCTTTTTTTCCCCTAAATGCCTCATATATATAATAACTTATTTAATGAGTTTGTAAACAATATACAGCAACACTATATAAATACAACAATGTAACAATACGAACAACACAATGAAAAACAAATCATTTGTGCAAAACAAATAAACCAAAGGAAAAATTACTATTTTCTCATTTAAAAAAACAATCAATCAATTAATCAATCAATCAATGTTGATTTATATAGCCCTAAATCACAAGTGTCTCAAAGGGCTGCACAAGCCACAACGACATCCTCGGTACAGAGCCCACATAAGGGCAAGGAAAAACTCACCCCAGTGGGACGTCGATGTGAATGACTATGAGAAACCTTGGAGAGGACTGCATATGTGGGTAAACCCCCCCACCCCCCCAATAGTAGATAATCAGTTTGTAAACAATATACTGTAACAATACAAACAACACAACAAAAAACACAAAAAGGGACATAGAACATACAAAGGACTAAAGATATTGAATCCATCACCATAGTATTAATCCAATGTTGGTATTGATGCACTGCCTTCAATATTTGGCTTAATTCGCCCACTCTGACAATAGATCCATTCTACAACCACACATAGTAATATTAAGATGACATATTTGTGTAATATTTGGGTCTTCATTCTGACCTCACTTTTTAGAAAGAATGTGTTTTTGTGAAAGACTTTTCCATCGTAAGAATTTGAGTCAATTGGATTGTTGAAAAAATCCACGCTATCTGACAGTAAATTACTTTGAATCCATTTAACACGAGTCTGTCTTCATATCAAAGACCAATCCTTTTTTGTATAGCAGCAACGCAAGCAAATCCTCTTCTTCCGTATTTGGCATTTCCTCTTTGGAATCCGTCAGGGCCTTCGAGATGAGGTTATCGCCATTGGTCTCCTCAGACACCATTGAATCTGTCCTCCTTATATCAATGTGCAATGACATCACCGTCTCATTTGCATTCTTGGCGAGGGTCTCACTCAGCGGCTGCAGTGTCACGTCATGTTCCACCTCCTCATGCTCCTCCTGCGTCCAGTTCTGGTTTTCACAACAACATGTTTTTCTTTATGAGCGCAGCTGAGCTAGTCCAAACCCAGCAGGCACAAGACATTAACTGAGAACTTGTTGAATTAGGTCCTGACGTTGAGCAACTCAAACCTAATATTGGAACTAGAGATGTCCGATAATGGCTTTTTTGTCAATATTCCGATATTGTCCAACTCTTAATTACCGATTCCGATATCAACCGATACTGATAAAAACAGTCGTGGAATTAACACATTATTATGCCTAATTTTGTTGTGATGCCCCGCTGGATGCATTAAACAATGTAACAAGGTTTTCCAAAATAAATCAACTTGAGTTATGGAAAAAAATGCCAACATGGCACTGCCATATTAATTATTGAAGTCACAAAGTGCATTATTTTTTTTAACATGGGACATGCTCTCCCTGAGAGAGCATGAGGAGGTTGAGGTAGGCGGGGTTTGGGGGCAGGGGAGCGGGGTTGAGGTGTGGGGAGGCGGTAGCGGTAGGTGTATATTGTAGCGTCCCGGAAGAGTTAGTGCTGCAAGGGGTTCTGGGTATTTGTTTTGTTGTGTTACGGTGCGGATGTTCTCCCGAAATGTGTTTGTCATTCTTGTTTGGTGTGGGTTCACAGTGTGGCGCACATTTGTAACAGTGTTAAAGTTGTTTATACGGCCACCCTCAGTGTGACCTGTATGGCTGATGACCAAGTATGCATGGCATTCACTTGTGTGTGTGAAAAACCGTAGATATTATGTGATTGGGCCGGCACGCAAAGGCAGTGCCTTTAAGGTTTATTGGTGCTCTGTACTTCTCCCTACGTCCGTGTACACAGCGGGATTTTAAAAAGTCATAATTTTACTTTTTGAAACCGATACCGATAATTTCCGATATTACATTTTAAAGCATTTATCGGACGATGATATCAGCAGCCCGATATTATCAGACATCTCTAATTGGAACAACATGCTTTTTCTTTCTGAAGTTGATTTGACCATTGAATTTTGGTCATTTTCCAACCAATATTTAACAACACAAATACAACGTTGAAATAACATGCTTTTTGAAAACGTTTATTCAATGCCAGGCTGTGACGTTGATTTGACCCTTGAAATGTGGTCATTTTCCCAAACCAACGTTTTACATCAACGTTGCCTCAATTGACACAGACAACTATTTTGCAACATTGTTTCAAAGTCAGTTTTAAAGGACTAGTATGTATAATCAACGTTGTATCAATGTCTTGTGCCTGCTGAGAATAAAGGACGTGATTGTCTCACATCATCTTTCAGCAACAGCAGGGAAAATGTCAAACTCTCACACTTTTCCCCTTTCTCACTTTTGGAACGAGTCTTCTTGAAAACTGACATATACTACTTACTACAGTTATTAATGAAAACATTTACCTGATTCACTGGTTGATGAAAGGCCAACTGTAAAAAAGAGGGCTTTGGCACTGGAGGACATATCTTCTTTTTCATTCTGAATTTAAAAAAAAATGACAAAAGGTTAAAGACAAAAATCATATACTATATATATATATATATATATATATATATATATATATATATATATATATATATATATATATATATATATATACACACATATGTATATAACATATACTATATATTTTATCCCTAAACAACATTTAGTGTTTAAACAAAAAATATGGGTAAAAAGATATAAAGCTCCACACTGTGGAGGGACATTAGCCGCTATCTCGCTAGCGAGGAAGATACTGTGTAATGAGGACGCCTTTGTCAAATTTGTATTTGTATTGTTTAATGTATTTTTATCGATCACCTTTATCTCTAGCTTGCAGTCAGCCAAACCGCTCTACAGTCTGTTTAGCTATATTCCTCGTCCTGCTGTGATGACGATACAAAGAAACATTGTTTTATATGTCGCCACGGAAGCAACAATTTGTGACTTTGGAGTGGCTTTGCACTGTGGAGGGACGTTAGCGAGAATTCTACAGTACGTTGAGGACACGATCGTTCACTTGTTGCTGTCAAATTTGCACAACACGGCTAGCCTGTGTCATCAACATGCTCTATCATGATATAACGATAGTATGTACCTCTAGTGATGTGTGCAGCCTTCGAGGGTTCAATTGGATTTGTAACAGATACAATCAAATCCTAATAATATTAAAGACCGAAATGGGACCACAAAAAAATCTTGTTTCGGGACACAAGTTTAGACTGACTGAAAGGGGTGCGTTTAAAGGGGAACTGCACTTTTTTCCAAAATTTGCATATCATTCACAATCCTTATGTGAGACACATATATATATATATATATATATATATATATATATATATATATATATATATATATATATATATATATATATATATATATATATATATATTTTTTTTTTAATGTTTATTTTTAATTTTTTCAATGCGTTCTAAATCGTAACTACCGGTAATTGGATTTTCTCTAGTCTGTCAAAAAGGTGTTCTAGAAAACATCCAAAACCTCCATCAACGTACTATACACAAGCTGTAAGTATATTTGTAATGTAGTAACAGGCACATTCATAATAACATGTAATATTTGCGTATTTTGCTCATTTTGAGCTTACAGCAGTGCATTGATTTCACAGACGCATCACAACGTTCACTATTTTCTTCAACAACAACACTACTACCCATGGCACACTTCATGAGAGACAACAAAGACTACTTTGGGACAAATGATGATCCAGATCCTTATATTTTTGAGCCTGAATATAAGGAGGGTGAGCTACAAGTTTTAGAAGCTGAGTTCTCAACAGATCCAGCTTTAGCAAAATACTAGGCATAATGCAGCAGTGAACATAATAACACAATTACTTACTGTACATTGTCGGCTGTCACTGGGATACCGACTGATGGGATGTTCCCGTTAGATGAAGGTTTAAAAAAAGCTGCCGCAAACAAGCGTCTTTTGGTGTTTTTTCACCTCCTCCGGGTATAAGTTAGACATCAAAGTTGACCAACTTTTTGGTTTATGGCCACAACTTTCTACTATAAAAGTGAGAATCATGATTTATAATCTAGAATTAACTTTCACCAACTCAGAGATGATGCAGTAGCTCACCAGCTCAGTCTGTCCATACAGCTGCATAAGCGCGTTAGCTCTCCACATGATCACTGCGCCAATAAAAGCAGTCCCTTAATGTTAGCGCTTAAAATAAAAATTTCGCAAACACTTGGTTAATATTCAGGTCACGACTCACGAGATGCAAATGGAGTATTTTTGGCACTTTTTGGATGTTTCTTAGAGGGCTTTATGGGCGCAATAGACGCAATGACGCCATGAACCCCATTAGCTCCGTTGTTAGCTGACTTTTGCTAGCGTTTATTTACGAGTTAGAATGCATAAAAGAAAAAGAAAAACATGTGTTCCTGTCTGAAAGAAAGGCAACATGAACATAAGTTCAGTTCCACTTTTGGTCAATTTACCGTATTTCCCGGACTATAATGCGCACTTAAAATCGTAATTTTTTCTCAAAACTTGACAGTGCACCGTATAACCTGGTGAACCTAATGCAAGGAATAAGTTTGGTTAAGCTTACCACCTCAAAGCTATTTTATTTGGTACATGGTGTAATGAGAAGTGTGACCAGTAGATGGCAGTCAAAAATAAGAGATAACATAAGAGATAAGTGTAGGCTGCACTATGATGGCAACAACACCAACATTTTAAATGTTCCATTGAAAATATAGAACATTACACACGGCGCTCAAAAATCTATCAAAATGTTTTAGTACGACTTCGGTAAGATATGAAGCCGCACCGCCTGAAGGATTGTCGGCGCATTAAACATACAAGTATTATTATGCTGAGTGTATAAGGTAAGACATATTATCTGGCATTTTGTTTTGCAATATTATGCAAAAGCAACTTTTCTTACCTTCTAGTAGCTGCTGATCTGTATTTGGGATCTGCATAAATCCTGAAAAATCGATAATCTTCTTCTTTTTCTCTATCTTCTTGTCATGTGACATTCATCCTCCTCTGTTGCCATTTCTAATATAAAGTAGTGTAAAGTTCTTACTTATATCTGTCAGTAAACTCGCCATGAAAGCGCTAAAACATACCGGTGTAGTGAGTTTACATTATTCACCCAAGGAACGTTTATTATTAGAGTTCCAGTCGGACGGTTTTTCACGGGACACATTTGCGTTGTGGTTGTTTCCGTATGAGGAGATGCTGCTCCGTTATTGATTTAAGTATAGTCTGAATGTCATTAAAACAGTTAGCACCATCTTTTGACACTTCTTCCACCCCCGTCCTTGCACGCTACAGCGTTCATACTTGCCAACCCTCCCGATTTTCCCGGTAGACTCACGAATTTCAGTGCCCCTCCCGAAAATCTCCCGGGGCAACTATTCTCCCGAATTTCTCTCGATTTCAACCCGGACAACAATATTGGGGGCGTGCCGTAAAGACACTGTCTTTAGCATCCTCTACAACCTGTCGTCACGTTCGCTTTTCCTCCATTCAAACAGCGTGCAGACCCAGTCACTTAATATATGCAGTTTTTACACACACGAGTGACTGCAAGACATACTTGAGCAACAGCCATACAGGTCATACTGAGAGTGGCCGTATAAACAACTTTAACACTGTTACAAATATGCGCCACACTGTGAACCGACACCAAACAAGAATGACAAACACTTTTCGGGAGAACATCTGCACCGTAACACAACATAAACACAACAGAACAAATACCCAGAATCCCTTCCAACACTAACTCTTCCGGGACGCTACAATATACACCCCCGCTACCACCAATCCCCCCACCCCTCCATGTTGTTTGTATTGTTACAGTATATTGTTTACAAGATGATCTGTAAAACATAATCCATACAACATTTTGACCAAAGAACCACCATTACATGTTATGTAGACCACAAGGAAGTGTTTTCAATTTAGAAAGAAAAATAATAATAATAATATGACTCCTTTAATGCGCCCTATAATCCGGTGCACCTAATATATGACAAAGATCAAAAATAGACCATTCATCGGCAGTGCGCTTTATAATCCGGTGCGCCCTATGGTCCGGAAAATACAGCATTTAAAAATTCACTTTTTAAAGCAGGGTTCATTACCTTTTGCAGATACACGTGCACACTATTAGTAGCAGGATGAATATGGTCGCCAACACCAAGCCAAGTTTCAACACGCCTATTAGGGAGAGAAAATATATTCAAAATTAAGTCCTAATTTAATCTCTTGTGGCTCATACTGTGTGAATTCATATAAAATTGCTTGATAGTGTGAGTTTGGGCTAAAAAAATACCATTCATAATATTCAACGGCAGTGTGTTGATAGTTATCGTGGCCTTTGGACCTTCTCCTGCTGCTGTCACCCCAGCTACACTGATGTTGTATGTGGCATTTGGCCTCAGGTTTTCCAGTTGGAATTTTAGCAAAGAAGCCGGTATGAGGTGACATTCTGAAATCAAACGGGGAGTAGGAAACGTCACAGCAGAACAACAATGCACAGACATTGGCACAGCAGGTCATTTGGAGTCTCCAATTAACTTCATTTTGTATGTTTTTTTGGGGGGTGCGGGATGTGGGAGAAAGCAACATCTCACAAGAAAACATGCAAACACAGATATGCAAATTCGTAAATGTGAAGCTGGACTCAATTCCACTGTCCTGAAGTTAATTAATTGACAGTGGTACCTCGGTTTTTATACGGCCCACCTTTCCTTTGATTTTGTTTTACTTACCCGTTTTTTTTGTACATTGTCTTAGTTTATTATACGACCAAACACTGAATCGATAATATGCCTTATGAATTCATATTGCAAAGTATAAAATATATCCATTATAGATCAAATCGATTATTTTTACCCAAACCTAGTCGTCACAGTGTGATGAGAGGGAGGGGAAGATGTAAATAAAAATAAAGTTATGTGTTGTTGTTCAGGTTGAGTGCCAAATAATAATCTGTAGTAATACAGGTATTACATTTATTTAGATGCTTTATCTAATTATATTACAGTACACATCACATACATTCGTAATACACTTCCATATCAAAGATTAGTATTCTTTTAGTTGTTGTTGTATTTTTAAAGCACAATTTTACAACGATTTTGCCCTTTTAAAGCATTTACAAACATAAAAATGGCTGGATAAAATAAAACTATCAATACTACAGTAGTATTGGTCACTAGAGAGACCAAACCCATCAGCACGGTCCACAGTATTGAGGCCACTGATTGGCTCAGCCTCAGGAAGCAGAACTATATTGGATTAAAAGAGGATAAATCTGACTAAAGGGTGTTACTTCATGTCCAGAGAGCTCTCAAAATGTTGAAAAACTTATTTAGAAAGTTGTGAACATGTTTGTATGCTCTAGCTGTGAAAGTATTGGATTTATGATTATTAAATCCTACTTTGCGGAAATTCATTGATGAATAACAAGTTAATGTTCGGAGTCGATTAGCTGTGCTGAATTAGGGATTACTTAAACCCTAAAATAATAAATATATAATATATAATAATAAAAAATGTTTTGCACCAAGTGGCCCCTTGAGTCAAAAAGTTTGCCCAACCCTGAACTAGTCATTTGCCCATCTGTCATTCATTCCATTTATTTGCAGCCCTTTGAGACATTTGTGATTTAGGGCTATATAAATAAACATTGATTGATTGATTGATTGTTTTTATGTTGCCGTCGTTGGTTTGGACCCCAGGATGCAGAGCAAGAAAAGCAAAGTACAGACAAGAAGTCCATTTAATTGGAAAAAACAGGCAATGCACAACAAATCCAGTGTAGCGTAGAAGTGCACAGAAGACAAACACCTGTAAAGGTACAAAGCATAATGACCCAACAGGTGAAACTAAATAGGCTAGATCAGGGGTCCCCAAACTTTTTGACTCGGGGGCCGCATTGGGTTAAAAAAAATTGTCCGGGGGCCGGGCTGTATATATCTATATACATATACATACACATATATATATATATTCCGAGCGCGATGATGTTACGTTATGGTCGGGAAAATGCATTTTTAGACAATATGAGTTACCTGAGCGGCTAGGAGACACAGAGAGTAACAAGCGGTAGAAAATGGATTAGAAAGGACATCCATCCATCCATTTTCTACCGCTTATTTCCTTTGGGGCCGCGGGGGGCGCTGGAGCCTATCTCAGCTACAATCGGGCGGAAGGCGGGGTACACCCTGGACAAGTCTCCACCTCATCGCAGGGCCAACACAGATAGACAGACAACATTCACACTCACATCCACACACTAGGGCCAATTTAGTGTTGCCAATCAACTTATCCCCAGGTGCATGTCTTTGGAAGTGGGAGGAAGCCGGAGTACCCGGAGGGAACCCACGCAGTCACGGGGAGGACATGCAAACTCCACACAGAAAGATCCCGAGCCCAGGATTGAACCCAAGACTACTCAGGACCTTCGTATTGTGAGGCAGATGCACTAACCCCTCTGCCACCGTGAAGCCCTAGAAAGGACATATTAAAAAAAATAATAAAAAAAATAAATATATATATATATATATATATATATACATATATATTTTTTTTTTAACTTGGGACTTCCCGCGGGCCGGATTTTGGATGTTTTTTTGTGCTCTGATTTCACTTTATGCTCTGATTTCCATTAACTAATGGAAATCAGAGCATAAAGTGAAATTGTAACAAAACAAAGAATCCAACAGGAAGTATAACCAAAATAAGAGCACCAGGCAGGAAATGATACAAAACAAAGCAACAAGGTCAAAACTGTCATGTGGGAACATGACAGTATGACTGCAAAATAACCCACCATTGGGCCAAAGAAAGTTGGAAGTACAAGCGAGAAACCTTTGAGAATTTAATTTTTGTCATTTATACATATTTGCATTGTTTTCTGCATGTGAAACTATCATAACTATAATAGGGGTTTATGTTAATATTTGTGGGTGTCTAAAAATGATTTTTTTGGATTTTTCAATGGAAAAATCGCCTTTTCATACGAATCGAACTTCGCCTAACCTTTTGAAACAACACCCGAGATATCACTGTACAACTACTGAACGTTCGAGCGTTTGTACTGAAGTACTCACGTTTCTGCTCGTCCTGAGAATGGATGATTACACTGCACAAGTTGTAGTGAATGAGGAAACCTCTCCGCTCCACCACAGGAATGGCTTTCCAAGACACCGTCACAGAATTGCGTGTTTGATTAAAAGCAAACAACTCCTGGGGAGCTTTTTTTGTAACTAAAAGGCCAAGGAGGAGAGATTGCGTTAGGGCTGCAGGGAAAATCGAGCCAAGCTTCATTAATTAACTTTCCCGAGGAGCTATCACATTAATTAATTGACTTTCTTTTGACTTGTCTTTATTACGTGCTTGACTGTACAGTGAAGTGAGCGGGAGTGCCATGTTTCTTGACTGGATGGATTATTATCAGTCTTTCTAACAGTTTCTAATAAAAAAAAAATTAAAAATAAATTTTTATTGGCAAAAACAATGTTGAGCTCAAATTGACTTACCGTTTTCCTTTCGATAAAAGAGACACATGTTGACTGTTTTTAGTCTGTTTTTGACACACTGGTGTTCAAAGTAAAGGTAACCCACATAGTCCTTAATCCCTACAACAGAAAGAGAAACAGTCAAGCATCAGAACTGCAGGTCCATCTCAATAAATAATTTCAAGCTTTCAATTCTGACTAAGACACCAATAATAGCTATAATAATCAAAAATATAGCAAAATTAGGAAATATATAGTTAAGACTAAGGCAATGGTGGGGGAAAATTACAGACACAACAAATAGTTTCACTTTGGGCACAATTTATGCATGTACTCAAATTGTTTTGGGCCAGTGGTTGAGTTATTTTGAGGGGGACAGTAAATTTACACTGTTGTACAAGCTGTACACTGACTCCTATCAAAACTTCATTTCTTTAACGTTGTCAAATGTAAGGATAGCATTAAATATTTGTAGTAATGTGAGAAGTGTACTCACTTTTGTGAGGTACTGTAAGAGGTTTACTTTTTTAAATTAAACTACTGAAATAAATTAAAATACATTTAAATTTACTGAGATGCACCTGTTGTATGTGCATCGCACATAATTATTAGGGGTTTATTTCATTTTTTTGGGTGTGTTAGAAAAGTACAGGATATTTTAGACAAGTGCTAACTAAAAATAATGATGACTAATACATTTGTAAATATGTAAATATGTATTTTCTGCTCATTAGGCTGTAACAATTTTGTTTTTTAAACTTTTGTCCATTTTAAAGCAGGGAACAAAAAACTAACTATTACATTTGTGTGTAAACAAAGGACGGTTAAAATAGCAGCAATAAAAACAAACAAAACAACATCTTATCATGCAAAACTGTCTTGACCTGCCACATCCGGTCTAACAATATTTTGTGTTTCCTTAGCTTTGTATTGCCTTCCTTGGTTTACGGCTATTTCCTGTCAAGCGCTCTTATTTTAGTTCCACTTCCTGTCTGGCGGTCAGGGCTGGAGATTTAGCGGGGGGTGTATATTGTAGCGTCCCGGAAGAGTTAGTGCTGCAAGGGGTTCTGGGTATTTGTTCTGTTGTGTTTATGTTGTGTTACGGTGTGGATGTTCTCCCGAAATGTGTTTGTCATTCTTGTTTGGTGTGGGTTCACAGTGTGGCGCATATTTGTAACAGTGTTAAAGTTGTTTATACGGCCCCCCTCAGTGTGACCTGTATGGCTGTTGACCAAGTATGTTTTGCATTCACTTGTGTGTGTGAAAAGCCGTCGGTATTATGTGACTGGGCCGGCACGCAAAGGCAGTGTCTTTAAGGTTTATTGGCGCTACGTCCGTGTACCACTCCGTACAGGGGTGTTTTAAAAAGTAATAAATTTTACTTTTTGACACCGATACCGATAATTTACGATATTACTTTTTAAAGCATTTATCGGCCGATAATATCGGCAGTCTGATATTATCGGACATCTCTAATGGATGCCAAGTTTGACAGTAATGATAGCAAGTGTAGTATCAATATATGGTCCATGCTACAGTGTTGGTTTTGATATGTTTCATTATTTATTATTTTTTGTCATTTTTGTTTTTGTTTACAGGAAATAAGTCCCTGGACACAGGAGGATTTTGAGGGCAAAAAAGTAAGGATTTGACCTGGAACTTTTCTGACACACCTTGTATAGTTACGTAAAAGTTACAGTTCCCCTTAATCAGAGTTGATGGCGTTGGTTCTTCAACAACAACTTACTGTTTCTATTGACCTTCCTTGTAGTGGTCTCTGTGAAACTTGGGACACTTTCCGGCCTCAAGTCTTCGCCTTGAAGCTCGTACCACTCACGGCAGCTGGAATTTTTGACTTTCTTGTCCATTAATGTTTTATTACAAGCTGTAAAAACAAAACAAGATATGAATAACCATAATTACAACAAAGAAATAAGAATTTTCTCTGCATAAATGACAGGGACTAAAGCTGGGGTGTTTAATGTTTTTCCACAATGAAAGAATGCAAGGGGTCCCTTTGATACATTTTAAAGATGCTAAAATCAATTCAATGTACATCAGTATATGATAAACTAGTTTAAAAACCTGGGATTTCTTAGTTTTTGTGGTATAGGTGACAAGCAAATACTGTTTTATCTAATACAGTATCGTGGTACCTCAACTTAAGAATGTTTTGAGATAAGAGCTGTCTTTTGGCAAATTTTTATGCTATGAGTTACAAGAAAACATTTGAGGTACAGGCATTCCTGCCTTTAGTTGGCGTAGCGAATGTCACAGTGAACCCCATAAGAACTGCCCAAAACATCTGGTCTTACTCGCGAGCATTACCTTACAGCAAGAGGTCGACATAGCTTTGTTTATCCACGCATGAGAGCGAAGAAAGGGAGTGTGAAGGACAGTGCTGGGAAGAAGAAGCGGATGATATTCATTGAATTAAAGAAATAAAACATGACCAAGCCTGTCGCAGTTTGAGTGTATCACTGCTGGTCTGCACCATATTGAAGACGAATGAGTCGATAATGTCAGCCAAGAATGTTGAAATAATATCTAAACCAGGGGTGTCCAAACTTTTTGACTTGGGGGCCGCATTAGGCTAAAAAAATTTGTCCGGGAGCCGAAAGCCGACTGCATGTAAAGTAACAGGATATACATAAATATATGTGTGTGTGTGTGTGTGTGTTTGTATACAGTATATGTGTGTGTATATATGTATGTATATATACAGTGTATGTATATATATGTGTGTGTGTGTGTGTGTGTGAACATATTATATTAACATAATGGATATATAAATAATATAACTGGCTATTAAGAGTATGTGAAAGTTCCACCCTTACCTAGTTTACTTTCGTGACAACCTTCTTAAAGCTTTGTAATCAATCAGAAAATATTAAGCAGCTAAAATGCGGCAAGCATGGATAAGTGTGGAGAGTGTTTTACATTTTTCCCTTCATGCATTTTCTAATAGATTTAAATGGGTGTCATTTGGATTTTTTTTTAATTGTGTTTGGATGTTTTTCATAATATCCACAAAGACCAGTGAGCAGGTTGTTTTATGTGTGACCTTTATGTGAGTTGCATTTGATTTTTTTATGCACCATGACTAAGGAAGGTTGTTTGGATTGTGACATATAAGTAAATGTAGTGCTACATGATGCAAAGTACATGTAAGGGTCATTAATCTGATATACTCTCATTGCCATCAAGATGTAGTAATTGGAGGCCACATTAGATTAATTTGTAAGATACTTCATTAAATTCATGACGTTACGCATTGATGGACTCATTGCAAATTTAATATGGGCCCATTTGTAAACCCCTAATCTACACGGTTGACATTTATGCATACACATATGGAAAAGCTGTTGATGGTATGTTTGATGTAGAAGCAGCTGGAAGGACATATAACAGGGTGATTTTCAGTACGTCATGATTACATTTCTTCATAAAATTGCTGTAGTTGTTTCAACACTTACTATTGTATTGTTTTTTTTAATATTAAATGTGTATCATATACAGCAAGAGTTAATTTTTCTTGTTAAAATACATGTTGCATTAAAATTGTGATGTTTTGGTGGGTCAGGCATCGATAAAACTGATTTAAATTCACTGCAACGAGAGATTTGAAAAAAGAGCTCTGTCACAGAACCAATTAAGCTCATATGATAAGGTACTACTATTTATACCTCATTAATAATGAACACATTTCATTTCAGAGCATGTCGAGGACCAATAAAATGCTAGATGCGGACTGCAAATGGCCTCCAGGCCACACTTTGAACACCACTGGACTAAATCATTGGGGCACATCTCTCCTCAACCATCAAGCTCTAGAAAGGCCTGAATGAGAACAAGAGAGCCCCGACCTCAACCCATAACAGAGATGGTGAGTCCTGAGTTTCGAAATCTTACGTTTTAAATCGTGAGCCACTTCGGCCGGTACTTGTATGACGGCTTGGGGAGAATAGCCTGCTGCATTCCTGGCAACAACAGAGAAGTTGACAGGAGAGTAGGACACGTAGTATGTGTATTCCGTCTCCTCCATGCGATGTAGTTTCTTATTACAAGGACATCTTCTGGAAGACCGAGTGTCGTTCAGGATGTAGGCGACTCCTGAGACTGCTGCTGAAGGTTGCACTGGCTAAAGAGACAGAGTGCAGTTTAGTCAAACTGCCAGAAAGGCATTATTACTGTACTGACCCGGAAATAAGACGGTTTTATATTCAGGGTGGACTGGCAATCGAGAGTAACATTTTTTTAATTATATATTGAGTTGGCAAAGCATCTGTACAAGGATTGTAGTGGGCCAGTCCGAATCAGGGCTAATTGTTTGTCCCAGTCCACCCCTAGGGTTTGTTTCATAGCCTCCTGAGCACTTTTGTTTTCAGTCAAATTGATCTCACATGACAGTTTGGATTACGTTTGTTATTTTTTTGTGTTTAGAATCACTTCCTGTCCTGCTGCTCTTGTTTTGACAGAATTTCCTCTTTGGTCTCTACGTTTCAAAGCACCTTTACTTTCTGTTCCTTGTCCTGCCTTGTCATTGTTTATTAGTTCTATTTAGTTCCACCTGGTTCCGTCCTTCAGGACTGGATCATTGTACTTTGTAGTCTGCTTAGTGTGCTTGTGTCCTGTGGAACTTGGTTCCTGCACAGCTTTCCCTTAGCTTGCGGTGCACTTCCCAGCTGCACTATAACTTTAGTTTTGTCATTAAATATGCTTTTAAAATACGTTCTACGTCTTGGGGTAACGTCGCAAGCAACGCTCACCTGAGCCTGACAGTTACACATTTTAGGGGTAAAAATAGCCCTCATCTATTTGTACACTGTACCATAGGTCTTCAACAAACAAGAGGTCTGTAACCACTAAAGGGTCCACAGAGGTACTGCAGGGGGTCTTAAAACTTTTGGTTGATTTGGACTTTTTTTTTCTCATGCATTGTTTTTTTTATTCGGTCCGTAATTTTTCTACACATTTAAATGTCTTAAAATTTTGACCCAACATACTGTAGTGTGTTGGGTCAAAATGTCTTCTATTTCTGGGGCTGAGGTTGCTGAGGTAGTTAAAAAGCTCCTCGGTGGCAAGGCACCGGGGGTAGATGAGATCCGCCCGGAGTTCCTTAAGGCTTTGGATGCTGTGGGGCTGTCTTGGTTGACAAGACTCTGCAACATCGCGTGGACATCGGGGGCGGTACCTCTGGATTGGCAGACCGGGGTGGTGGTTCCTCTCTTTAAAAAGGGGAACCGGAGGGTGTGTTCTAACTATCGTGGGATCACACTCCTCAGCCTTCCCAGTAAGGTCTATTCAGGTGTACTGGAGAGGAGGCTACGCCGGATAGTCTAACCTTGGATTCAGGAGGAACAGTGTGGTTTTCGTCCTGGTCGTGGAACTGTGGACCAGCTCTATACTCTCGGCAGGGTCCTTGAGGGTGCATGGGAGTTTGCCCAACCAGTCTACATGTGCTTTGTGGACTTGGAGAAGGCATTCGACCGTGTCCCTTGGGAAGTCCTGTGGGGAGTGCTCAGAGAGTATGGAGTATTGGACTGTCTGATTGTGGCGGTCTGCTCCCTGTACGATCAGTGTCAGAGCTTGCCGGCAGTAAGTCGGACACGTTTCCAGTGAGGGTTGGCTCCGCCAAGCCTGCCCTTTGTCACCGATTCTGTTCATAACTTTTATGGACATAATTTCTAGGCGCAGTCAGGGCGTTGAGGGGATCCGGTTTGGTGGCTGCAGGATTAGGTCTCTGCTTTTTGCAGATGATGTGGTCCTGCCGGCTTCATCTGGCCAGGATCTTCAGCTCTCACTGGATCGGTTCGCAGCTGAGTGTGAAGCGACTGGGATGAGAATCAGCACCTCCAAGTCCGAGTCCATGGTTCTCGCCCGGAAAAGGCTGGAGTGCCATCTCCGGGTTGCGGAGGAGACCCCGCCCCAAGTGGAGCTGTTCAAGTACCTCGGAGTCTTGTTCACAAGTGAGGGAAAAGTGGATCGTGAGATCGACAGGCGGATCGGTGCGGCGTCTTCAGTAATGCAGAAGCTGTATCGATCCGTTGTGGTGAATAAGGAGCTGAGCCGGGAGGCAAAGCTCTCAATTTACCGGTTGATCTACGTTCCCATCCTCACCTATGGTCATGAGCTTTGGGTTATGACCAAAAGGACAAGATCACGGGTACAAGCGGCCGAAATGAGTTTCCTCCGCCGGGTGGCGGGGCTCTCCCTTAGAGATAGGGTGAGAAGCTCTGCCATCCGGGAGGAGCTCAAAGTAAAGCCGGTGCTCCTCCACATCGAGAGGAGCCAGATGAGGTGGTTCGGGCATCTGGTCAGGATGCCACCCGAACGCCTCCCTAGGGAGGTGTTTAGGGCACGTCCGACCGGTAGGAGGCCACGGGGAAGACCCAGGACACATTGGGAAGACTATGTCTCCCGGCTGGCCTGGGAACGCCTCGGGATCCCCCGGGAAGAGCTGGACAAAGTGGCTGGGGAGAGGGAAGTCTGGGCTTCCCTGCTTAGGCTGCTTCCCCCGCGACCCGACCTCGGATAAGCGGAAGAAGATGGATGGGCACTGTAGTGTAGATTAATAACGGCAGCGGCGTGACCACCCTATTCACTCACTGTATCTTGCAGGTTTAAAATAAATACATTAATAGATATGTTACCATTTAAGATAGCTTGTGATTAGCGTGTCAGCAGCATTAGCTGCCAGCAGGCAATTAGAGCGCTAGTTGCCAGTTTGCGGTTAGTATTTCAGTGTCTTAGTATAACAAGGTACTACAGGTGCTGAAAAAAATCGATTCACATCTGGATCAGGATTCTTATGTGTTACTATTTTGAATCAATTCATAATTTCCAAGAATCTAGTTTTAAAACGTTTTTTTTTCAGGCCATTTCTATGCTTACTTTGAGTCATGCTTACGTCATATGTGAGCAGTCAAGAAAAGCTTATGCAACCTACTTTGGAAATGTTTTATTTTAATTCCTATACTAAACAATATATTGCAAGGCTTGGTTAGAATCAAGAACCATGTTGAATCGACAATCGATTTTGAATCGAATCGTCACCTCAAGAATCGGGATCGAATTGAATCGTATGTTATAACATTCACATCCCTACAAGGTACCTGTTAGGACCAGTTTAGTTTAAAACACAATTTTATACAAGATATATAAGTTCACTCCATCTTTTCCATCAGTTTAGAGTCCTTGGCGTGGAAAATGTTGAATGAATTGTCCAATTATTAACTTACCTTCCACACTAGCGTGACCTTGCGAACGCCTTCTAATGCTTCCAGCGTCATGTTGACATCCAGTTTATGTTCAAGCTCTGCATTAAGAAGCTAAATATTGGTAAGCAGCATTTTCACATTCTACTAAAATGCTTCAATATCTAAGAGCATCTTCATTTCATTTTTACTCCCAGATGATTACGATATATCGATGTTATCAATTTGTATAAATGAGGTTGATGTCACCTGAAGGGGCAATCACAGTTGGAGACCAGTCGCTCCACAGTGGGTTGAGAGCCGCTTTTGTCTGTTGTCTGAGCCGAACCTGGTAAGCTGTATGCTTTTGAAGATGCTTAATAACTAACATGTCTGCTTAAGAAAGACACAGAAAATACAAAAAAAAACATTTTTCTGAAACAAATATCTTTATATCTTTTAAAATTACTTTCTATATTAAGACCTACCAGTTCACAAACTAAACGAAAAAAGGCTTCACTACACATTGTATATATATATATATATATATATATATATATATATATATATATATATATATATATATATATATATATATATATATATAGTGTTTTTCGGACTATAAGTCGCAGTTTTTTTCATAGTTTGGCCGGGCTCCAGTGCGACTTATATATGTTTTTTACCTTTTTTATTATGCATTTTCGGCAGGTGCAACTTATACTCCGAAAGATACGGTATATATATATATATATATATATATATATATATATATATATATATATATATATATATATATATATATATATATATATATATATATATATATATATATATATATATATATATATGACCCCTAGTATGACATGCATTAAGTTACAAACCCCCATATAACGGCATTTATATCTATGGGCCCACATGTATAATATCAATGTTAATGTAACTGAGAGTGTACAAATGGCCCCAATAAGGGTCTACTACTATTAACTATCTGTCATTTAGCTGGGGACACCCTACAACTATCTCTAGGGGTCCCTGCAATCCTGTATATGCATATATTTTAGTTTGCCTTTTTTTTGCCCACCCTTATAATGTTATTCATTTTCTTTGCCTACAGTAAAAAAACAAAACAAAAACAGCATCTATCTATATCTTGACAAAAAAAACAACAACAGTGACTTGTGTGTTGTTTGGGAACAGTTGATAATAGTTATGTGCAGTAAAACTTTTCATGAACTCAATTTACCTTAATGTGTGTTCCTAAATTTGTGTTGGACATCTTAAATGAAGAGAGCAGTTATGACTAAAAACTAAAAACTAAGGTTTTGGGCATTGTTTTCTCTAAACGCATACATTTGTCTAAATATGGCCAAGGACACGCATTATTGTGGGTTTCCTGCACGTCGTCTTCATCACTAAAGGAAAAATCTGATCTGCGGGAGAGAATCCCTCTACCATTTTCAACTATGTTTCTTTTATTTTTGAGTCGTCAGCTTGAAGCGTCCCTCCGTCTCTGACTCCCTCGTCATCATGTGACATGAGTGCGTGTCTGTTATGATTTTGCTTCCTGGTTTCGATGACCCACCTTTACTTGCCTCTGAATGGCCAATCCGTAATGTTAACCTTAGAAAGTCATCATAAGAACACCAACCAATCATCATGGATTTTCTCCGTATGTATGGATGTTCTCATTCATCCAGGTCATTGGAATATCTTTGTAATTTTTTTGGCCTGGATTCGCAGTCCATTTTCTCTTATTGTAGCTTGTAGCTTTGATGTAAGCTACCTAGCTACATGGGTCTAAAAATAGCAAAGCTACAGGAATCGCTACTCGTTCAAAAAGTAGTGAAGCTACCGCCAAGCTACTGGGAAATGTAGTTAAGCTATGTAACTACATGTAGCTCATTACTGCCCATCACTGCAAATCTGGAATATTTAAATGTTATATGTTCATTATTATACATTGTCCCATGTAACAAAGATATAACACAAATAACAAACGGTGACTTCCTATTAGAAGTTTTATTAAACATCTATGAACAAGCTTATTGGCGTGTCGGAGAAATTGCAGTCATTCATAAATTACTTAATGTTTCTGTGTGGTCCGGGAGCAAATGCGTCACAAAGAGGTACCGCTCCCCAGACCGGTGGTTAGAAACCACTGCTTTAGTGGATGCTGGTTCTCCAAAATATACAAAATTAGACCAATAGAGAAGGGCGAGGTTTGAACCGGCCCTTAGCTTTCTCAAAATGTGGATCCCTAAAACAATTTAGTTAAATATCCTGAGCTAGGATCTTCGGAATTAGGTTTGACAAGTAGTGCAGCGTTACAGTGGATATAAGCAACATTATTTAGGGGTTAAAATAAACAATTTGAAATGACTTTGCTGAGAAAACTACATAATGAAACGTTTTCTTGCATCAAGGTGGAGAGATGTGTGTTCCTCTTATCTTCCCATAATTTCTGGGACATTTCTTCTATTTTCAAATGCAAATGTTTACAAGTATGTCACAATCTAAAAAGATCCAATGCAAGAGACGATGGTGATTATTTGCTTTTTGGTGTTATTGATATTGTTATTGATAATACTTATGCACTACTGCTCACAGCAACGGTTGTCTTTGTTTCAGATCTTGTATTGCATCTCATTTGCATTTGGCTGTGGAAGAATAACTAACGTTGTTGGCTTAGTCAATGCAACAAATAGAAATACTCACACGTCAAATTCTGACTGGGCAGGAGCTCTGTCAGGTTGGGCATGAGCTCTGTCAGGTCTTGTCTCTGCAATGTAGAAAATAATCAAAATTCAAGTTATAGAAAATACATCAATAAGCCACGCTGGATTTAAATAACTCACCTTTTCCCATGACAGAGTGTCAGCTTTTCGAAACCAGACCTCTACCAAGGCAGGGTGTTTCTCTGCTGCCATCCAGGTCAGTTTCAGGTGGTTTTGTATCCAGGAAACTAAAACGTCTTGTGGTGCTTCGAATTTAACTGTTGAAATAAATGATTAAAAAACTGCTGTTTGCAAAGAACCAACAACACTTCTAAGAAGATGTTTGATGCATTTTTAGCAAGTATTGTCCCATTAATGAGGTCTGGTGAGGTACCTGAGGTCAAAACGTCAATCACCGAGTTATCGAGTTATATTCCTAGATGCGTCAATTTATAGCGTAACTCCTACAAAATAAATCTCTCAACACTGTGGAGGACGCTGGTTATCAGGAGGATATGTCATCCTCACACACTTTCTTCATTCAGGTTTGTTACGATCTGTGCTGGCGATGCTAGTCTGGATTCCAAGATGCAGAAACTCAGAAAAACGAAAAAAAGTAGTGCAGCAGGAAAGTGCACATAAAGTGATCAAAATGACCCAGGTATGTGGCATAAGAAGCATATCTGTCCCTTGTTGCCAATCAGGGAGAATAGAGTAGTAGTGTTGGAGGCACAGGAACAGGGGGTGCAAACTAAAATAAGAGCGCTGGACAGGCAATAATAGAGAAACTAAGGAAACTAAAATTAAGTCCAAACTGAACACTACAATAATGTCACACTTCAGAAATATAGATAAAAAAATATAGTAATAAAGAAAAAATAATAACTGTCCTCGAAAAGGAGTAGAAAGTAGCAAAAAAAAAAAAAACTACATACTGTACATATATATTTATTCTTTTTTTTTTTCTTCTTCCTATTTTGTCTTATAAACATTATTTTAACTTTTAACAATACTTTCTGGATGATCTGACCAAGACCCACAGCGAATGACGAAAAAGTGTGAATAACGGAAGCACCCATAAAAAGCCCCCCAAATGCCTATTTTTTTAAATGTTGATAGTCTAAACCAGAGCCATACAACTGATGGCTTCCCGAGGCCATATTTAGCCCGAAGACCCGGCCTCCGAGTTCAGTTCCAAACTTGGGAGCGACTAACCTTTTTGCTGAAAATCCCTAAAAACACTCGAGCGCTGTTTTGTGGATGAGCTTTTCTGTCCGTAAAAACAGGTGGTCCTGTTCAGAAGAATGTGGACCAGTTTAAGCACATTTCTTGTGTTTCAGTGATGAGTCATGACTAACCATTTGGTGAAGTCAAACCTTTAAGGTAAGACACATCTTGCATTGACTTTTTAACCTCTTAAAGGGCCAATGTCCATTACAGTGGACACTTGTGTTGCGTATAACATGTTAGAATAATGATGTACACATTATCACACAACTCTTATGCTTAAAGGCCGTTGCTATAGTTATTATCAATTGTGCTGAAGTTGTACTTTTCTATCTGTGCAAAGGGACAACTTGCAATCTTGGATTGCGAGTCGTCTCGTATCAGTGTTTGTGTCCTGCTAAAGGGCGAACATCGAGTACCGTGACGCAGACAAAGCAGAGACAGGCCGATATCACGAGTGTCAGCACATTTCCATTTCTGAATAATCATATATTGTGTCTAACTGGGGCTGCTGATATTACCCACCTGCCTTCAGAAGCAGCCTCAGTGATGTAACCAGGGACCTCCCAAATAAATAGTGGAGCACGTGGGCTGTGCCTAAGAGCGTAGGTTGGAACTGTAACTAAGTGTACAGCCCAATACGTCTCT
Organism: Nerophis lumbriciformis; assembly: GCF_033978685.3. Lineage (NCBI taxonomy): Eukaryota > Metazoa > Chordata > Actinopteri > Syngnathiformes > Syngnathidae > Nerophis > Nerophis lumbriciformis. Next base: position 18,133,207 of record NC_084561.2, on the reverse strand, counting down.
CCTCATGAGTAAAATTTAACTCTCTGCATGATTCGTTGCTTCTTGTCTGTTTAATAGATGTCATCAGTGTTTGAACCTGACAAACAGAGTTATTTTTTCTGAAATAGGTGACTGTGACCAAATAAATATATTCTCAAAATAAGGATAGTTGTGAATCCGGCCCCTCGGTTTTTAGCTTTATGGAAATGTGGCTCTCGGAACAATTTAATTCAATATCCCTGCATTAAACCCAGTAACACAAGCGCCAAAATATGGTCCGCCATGTAATTTATTATTGTCCGCCACATTATTTAAAATGGCCCGCCGTGTCATTCATTTAATGTGATATGCCACATTATTATATGTGGGCCTCCACGTCATTTAAAGTGGCCTGCCACATCATTTGCCATTTTATGTGTTCTGCTTTGTTATTTTACGTGGCCCGCCTCGTCATTTAATGTGGTGGGCCTTTATCTGCTTGTCACCTTGGCCTACAATTTTTGAGCAAGTTATCTATTAACCTGCAAGACATATACTGTAATTGCAGCATATGCAAATAATGTAACGAGGCTATTATACGTTTGTATTTATAAACATTCACTGTTGCAAGTGGACCTGTGAGGGCAGCCATAGCTGTGATAGATGTGGCCCTCAATAAAAACAAGTTTGACACCCCTCCCCTCTAATATTTCACCGTTATTTAACGCTATTTTTTACAAATTGAGAAAACATTACAGGCATTACTCAACATCACATCTAATAACATCTTGTAACTTCTGTAGAGTCTGCCCCTCACCTGTTTCGTTGAGTACAACAGATGTCCTGATTGACGAGCACGTGGAGTCTTCTACATGGGCGTCCACCCAAATGTCAACAGGTCTATATTTGATGAGCTGCTCGTCAGGGAACTTAGTGTGGGTCTCTGTTTCGACCCTTTTTTTTTTGTCGCTGCAGATTTCAGGATATACTGTAGATATTACCAAACAACCATGGGAGGACATGTACATTATTTAATAATCATTGTGGTAATCACCCAACGTGGAGGTCAAACGTCACGTCACTGCGTGTTGTGTTCATGCGCCATTCACACTCGTAAAAGGTCAACGTGTTGTTTCTTCTAAAACACTGAGGACTTGAAGGAGCGTCACATTTGGATCCTTTTGGAGGAACATGTTGAAAAAAAGTGAGCGTGTGTGTAGAGGTTGCTTGGTCTCCTCCCACATCCTAAAAGACATGCATGTTAGCTTAACTGAAGACTTTAAATTGTCCATAGGTGTGAACACTGTAGTTGTCTACTCAGTTTCCTGTGATTGGCTGGTGCGTCTCACCAAAAGTCAGTTGGCATAGGATTGATTGATTAATTGGATTAGTCCTCCTACACATAAACACACACACATATATACGTATATATATATATATATATATAGACTGTATACAATTTCCTCCCATGCCCCGCCAACCTGCACATCTGGGGCCTAGCAAACTGTGCCAGAGGAGGGGCACCTTGGAGCACATCCTGAGCTGTTGCCCAAAGGCACTAGGGGAGGGGCGGTATCGCTGGCGCCACGACCAAGTTTTAAAAGCCCTGGCGGATTCTATCTGCGCAGCGATACAAAACAGCAAGTCCCAGGCCACCCCAAAGCAGTCAATCACCTTCCTCAGAGCAGGACAGAAGGCAAGCCGCCAGCCCAACTTCTCAGGAGGGCTCCTGGCCACCGCTCGTGACTGGCAGCTCCATGTTGACCTGGGAAGGCAACTCAAGTTCCCGGCCAATATCGCTACCACGTCACTCCGCCCAGACATGGTGTTGACATCGGAGTCAACCAAGCAAGTGGTGCTACTGGAGCTGACTGTCCCCTGGGAGGAGCGAATTGACGAAGCAAATGAGCGAAAGAGGGCCAAATACGCTGAGCTCACTGTCGAGTGTCGGAGTAACGGCTGGAGAGCCCGCTGTGAACCAGTCGAAATTGGGTGCAGAGGTTTTGCTGGTCACTCACTACAGCGTGTGTTCAGAATCCTTGGCATTAGAGGACTGCAGTCGAGAAAAGCCACCAAGAACATCCTAGAGGCCGCAGAAAAGGCCTCCCGGTGGCTGTGGATCCGTAGGGGGGGTCCGTGGTGCGTTACTTGGACACAGGCCGGGGTCTGATCACCCGGGCGAGGGTGTCCGATGATTAAAGACCCGAAACACCCTATGACCCCGGGTTTATCACTGATGACGTGTCCAAGCATCACCGTGAGGTGTATTCAAGTTTTATATATATATATATATATATATATATATATATATATATATGTCTTAATAAGGTTATCCAAAAAATAGTGCTCGATACCGTAGTAGAGCGCAATATATGTATGTGTGGGAAAAAAATCACAAGACTATTTCATCTCTACAGGCCTGTTTCATGAGGGGGGGTACCCTCAATCATCAGGAGATTTTAATGGGAGCATTCGCATACCATGGTTTATATAGGGCACAGAGTGGGTGGGTACAGGCTGGCCTAGGGGCGTGGTGATTGGCTCATGTGTTACCTAGGAGGTGTTTCCGTCTATGGCGGCATGTTGTTACAATTTCGCTGCGCTTGTTGAGGGATGACAGGTCTGGACGGTAAATAATAAACAGTTTCTCTTTCAAGCATAGGTTGCATCTTTTATTACCACTATTGTAAGGTGTGCTGGATGCAAGAATTTGCCATGTTATTGAATATTCAACATTATTGTCTTTGAGGTCCCAAATGTGTTTGCTGAGTTCTGTGGTATTTCGCAGGTTTTTGTTCCTGAAAGAAGCCTTGTGATTGTTCCATCTGGTTTTGAATTCACCCTCGGTTAATCCTACATATGTGTCGGATGTGTTAATGTCCTTGCGTATTACCTTAGATTGGTAGACAACTGATGTTTGTAAGCACCCCCCGTTGAGGGGGCAATCAGGTTTCTTTCGACAGTTACATGCTTTGTTGGTTTTGGAGTCGCTCTGTCTGGATCACGATTGAAGCCAACAAGCAAACCGTCAACTTCCTTGACGTCACTTTCAACCTGAGAAATAACAGCTACCAATCCGTAGGCCGTTCTCTTTGAAAATTTTCAAAAGAGAACGGCCTACGGATCACGATTGAAGCCAACAAGCAAACCGTCAACTTCCTTGACGTCACTTTCAACCTGAGAAATAACAGCTACCAACCATTCACGAAACCCAACACAACACTCCAATACGTGCACCATGACAGCAACCACCCACCCACCACCACGAAAAGAATACCTACCGGAATCAATAAAAGGCTATCGATGCTGTCATCTAGCAAAGCTGAATTTGACCAAGCAACCCCCCCGTACCAAAAAGCCCTTGATGAAAGCGGATACAATTTCACCCTCACCTATGAACCCACGCCAGGAAACCAGCCAAAAAAGAACAGAAAACGAAACGACATCATCTGGTACAACCCCCCATACAGCAAAAACGTCTCAACGAACATTGGACACAAATTCCTCAATCTGATTGACAAACACTTTCCCAAAGACAACACCCTAAGAAAAGTATTCAACAAGAACAACATTAAATTGAGCTACAGCTGCATGAACAATATACGACAAATCATCTCAAACCACAACAAAACAATTGCCAACCAGCCAATAAAGAACAGAAAACGAAACGACATCATCTGGTACAACCCCCCATACAGCAAAAACGTCTCAACGAACATTGGACACAAATTCCTCAATCTGATTGACAAACACTTTCCCAAAGACAACACCCTAAGAAAAGTATTCAACAAGAACAACATTAAATTGAGCTACAGCTGCATGAACAATATACGACAAATCATCTCAAACCACAACAAAACAATTGCAAATGAGCCGTCGACCCCCAGACAGAGCGACTCCAAAACCAACAAAGCATGTAACTGTCGAAAGAAACCTGATTTCCCCCTCAACGGGGGGTGCTTACAAACATCAGTTGTCTACCAATCTAAGGTAATACGCAAGGACATTAACACATCCGACACATATGTAGGATTAACCGAGGGTGAATTCAAAACCAGATGGAACAATCACAAGGCTTCTTTCAGGAACAAAAACCTGCGAAATACCACAGAACTCAGCAAACACATTTGGGACCTCAAAGACAATAATGTTGAATATTCAATAACATGGCAAATTCTTGCATCCAGCACACCTTACAATAGTGGTAATAAAAGATGCAACCTATGCTTGAAAGAGAAACTGTTTATTATTTACCGTCCAGACCTGTCATCCCTCAACAAGCGCAGCGAAATTGTAACAACATGCCGCCATAGACGGAAACACCTCCTAGGTAACACATGAGCCAATCACCACGCCCCTAGGCCAGCCTGTACCCACCCACTCTGTGCCCTATATAAACCATGGTATGCGAATGCTCCCATTAAAATCTCCTGATGATTGAGGGTACCCCCCCTCATGAAACAGGCCTGTAGAGATGAAATAGTCTTGTGATTTTTTCCCACACATACATATATATATATATACACACATATATACATACATACATACCGTATTTTTCGGACTATAAGTCGCAGTTTTTTTCATAGTTTGGCCGGGGGTGCGACTTATACTCAGGAGCGACTTATGTGTGAAATTAACACGTTACCGTAAAATATCAAATAATATTATTTAGCTCATTCACATAAGAGACTAGACGTATAATATTTCATGGGATTTAGCGATTAGGAGTGACAGATTGTTTGGTAAACGTATATAGCATGTTCTATATGTTATAGTTATTTGAATGACTCTTACCATAATATGTTACGTTAACATACCAGGTACGTTCTCAGTGGCGTGGCGAAGTTGGTAGAGTGGCCGTGCCAGCAATCGGAGTGTTGCTGGTTACTGTGGTTCAATCCCCACCTTCTACCATCCTAGTCACGTCCGTTGTGTCCTTGGGCAAGACACTTCACCCCTTGCTCCTGATGGCTGCTGGTTAGCGCCTTGCATGGCAGTTCCCGCCATCAGTGTGTGAATGTGTGTGTGAATGGGTGAATGTGGTGATACTGTCAAAGCGCTTTGAGTACCTTGAAGGTAGAAAAGCGCTATACAAGTATAACCCATTTATCATTTATCATTTATTTTTTATGCCTCATATAACGTACACTTATTCAGCCTGTTGTTCACTATTCTTTATTTATTTTAAATTGCCTTTCAAATGTCTATTCTTGGTTTTGACTTTTATCAAATACATTCCCCCCAAAAATGCGACTTATACTCCAGTGCGACTTATATATGTTTTTTTCCTTCTTTATTGTGCATTTTCGGTCGGTGCGACTTATACTCCGGAGCGACTTATACTCCGAAAAATACGGTACATACATACATACATATACACACACACACACACACACACATATATATATAAAAGACCCCAATATTTGGACTCACTATTGTCGGAATGTCATCCAGGAACATTTTTAAAATGTTTGATTTGAATGCACGTCATTTGTGCCTAACCAACCTGACTCAGTCTCTTCTTTCATCAAATTGAGCACGACTGAGAAATAAGCCACGAAAGTCACGAGTGCCAGCACGTTGATTGAAAAGTTGAGGAACACTATTGAATACAAGAACTCCTAGCAAAGTATGAAAGTGGCATCTGCGTGTCTCTCTCCCCCCGGCACCATGTTGACCTGATGCGTAAAAATCATCGCTCTGCACATATAAATATTTTTTCCCCCTCATCGTTGCGGCGCCCTGGTAAAGAATACTGCCATGGATAATTGCCCACATGGCCTATAGCTACAACCGCCACTCTCTGTAAAAGTTGTATTATTTTTTAACTTCCAAAATAGCTGAATTGTTATGTGGTTTTGCTTTAGAATTAGTAACGTTCTAATGCAAATACCAACACGATGACATTACAGTACACAAAAATACACGTGCTGTTTCAGTGGCACTTGACCACCTCAGCTCCAACGCAGGAAGCAGTGAAATTACAGCTAAGAATATGAAACGTATCAACAATATTAACATTAAAGTGAATTTACCTTTGTTCAAAGTTACAGAGAACATAAGCAACATGGCAATACATCCAAGTGCTGAAATCCACCCCATGAAGTCCAAAGATCTAAAAGATAACACTTCTCCGGTGAGTAAGTGTGTGTGAGAGAGAGAGAGAGGTGTTGCAGTCAACCTGCCTTAACCCAGATGTACTTCTCAGAAATGTCACAGGTTTCAGGTAAATCACATTGTACGTGCGGCAGAAAAAACCACATGATGTGTCAGTGGTGAAGGGGAAACGTAGACTCTGGAAGACCAACACATCCTCAAAGCAGTTCCCTTGACGACGCGTACGGGTATGACTGCAAAGTAAATGTTGAATTGTCACGATGAGTTGCATCCACTCTGTGTCAAAGAAATTAAGTGTCAACGAATCCATAATCGTGTCAGGGGTCAAGTTGACTTTGAACTAGGGTTGTACGGTATACCGGTATTAGTATAGTACCGCGATACTAATCAGTCATATTCGGTACTATACTGCCTCATGAAAAGTACCGGTCCATCCCCCAAATTGATACCCAAATATGTGGTATCATCCAAAACTAATGTAAAGCATCCAAACAACAGAAGAATAAATGATTATTACATTTTAACAGAAGTGTAGATAGAACATGTTAAAAGAGAAAGTAAGCAGATATTAACAGGAAATGAACAAGTACAAACCCTGTTTCCATATGAGTTGGGAAATTGTGTTAGATGTAAATATAAACAGAATACAATGATTTGCAAATCATTTTCAACCCATAATCAGTTGAATATGCTACAAAGACAACATATTTGATGTTCAAACTGATAAACATTTTTTTTTTGCAATTAATCATTAACTTTAGAATTTGATGCCAGCAACACGTGACAAAGAAGTTGGGGAAAGTGGCAATAAATACTGATAAAGTTGAGGAATGCTCATCAAACCCTTATTTGGAACATCCCACAGGTGTGCAGGGTAATTGGGAACAGGTGGGTGCCATGATTGGGTATAAAAACAGCTTCCCAAAAAATGCTCAGTCTTTCACAAGAAAGGATGGGGCGAGGTAAACCCTTTTGTCCACAACTGCGTGAGCAAATAGTCAAACAGTTTAAGAACAACGTTTCTCAAAGTGCAATTGCAAGAAATTTAGGGATTTCAACATCTGCGGTCCATAATATCATCAAAAGGTTCAGAGAATCTGGAGAAATCACTCCACGTAAGCGGCATGACCGGAAACCAACATTGAATGACCGTGACCTTCGATCCGTCAGACAGCACTGTATCAAAAACCGACATCAATCTCTAAAGGATATCACCACATGGGCTCAGGAACACTTCAGAAAACCACTGTCACTAAATACAGTTGGTTGCTACATCTGTAAGTGCAAGTTAAAGCTCTACTATGCAAAGCAAAAGCCATTTATCAACAACATCCAGAAACGCCGCCGGCTTCTCTTGGCCCGAGATCATCTGATGCAAAGTGGAAAAGTGTTCTGTGGTCTGACGAGTCCACATTTCAAATTGTTTTTGGAAATATTCGACATCGTGTCATCCGGACCAAAGGGAAAGCGAACCATCCAGACTGTTATCGACGCAAAGTTGAAAAGCCAGCATGTGTGATGGTATGGGGGTGCATTACTGCCCAAGGCATGGGTAACTTACACATCTGTGAAGGCACCATTAATGCTGAAAGGTACATACAGGTTTTGGAACAACATATGCTGCCATCTAAGCGCCGTCTTTTTCATGGACGCCCCTGCTTATTTCAGCAAGACAATGCCAAGCCACATTCAGCACGTGTTACAACAGCGTGGCTTTGTAAAAAAAAGAGTGCGGGTACTTTCCTGGTCCAGCTGCAGATCAGACATGTCTCCCATCGAAAATGTGTGGCGCATTATGAAGCGTAAAATACGACAGCGGAGACCCCGGACTGTTGAACGACTGAAGCTCTACATAAAACAAGAATGGGAAAGAATTCCACTTTCAAAGCTTCAACAATTAGTTTCCTCAGTTCCCAATCGTTTATTGAGTGTTGTTAAAAGAAAAGGTGATGTAACACAGTGGTGAACATGCCCTTTCCCAACTACTTTGGCACGTGTTGCAGCCATGAAATTCTAATTTAATTATTATTTGCAAAAAAAAAAAAAAAAAGTTTATGAGTTTGAACATCAAATATCTTGTCTTTGTAGTGCATTCAATTGAATATGGGTTGAAAAGGATTTGCAAATCATTGTATTCCGTTTATATTTACATCTAACACAATTTACCAACTCATATGGAAACAGGGTTTGTAGATTAATAATTCATTTTCTACCACTTGTCCTTAATAATTTTGAGAAAATAATAGAATGATAAATTACACAATATGTTACTTTATATGTCAGCAGATAAATTAGGAGCCTTTGTTTGTTCACTTACTAATAAAAGACAAATTGTCTTTTATGTTCACTATTTTATTTAAGGACAAACTTGCAATAAGAAACATATGTTTAATGTACCCTAAGATTTTTTTGTTAAAATAAACCCAATAATGCAATTTTTTGTGGTCCCCTCTATTTGGAAAAGTATCAAAATAATTTTGGTACCGGTACCAAAATATTGGTATCGGGACAACACTACTTTGAAGAAATGCAACTGGTTAAGTTGTCGTTCGAAAAGATGGAGTTGCAACTTATCAACCATTATTCTTGCAAGCGTTCAGGAAAAAGCTAATAAAAAAATGAGCTACGACTGGAGGATTTAATTGAAGGTGAACTTGACAGCAGTGCTGCACCTCAGAACCAGTAGAGGGCAGGATTGTATAGCGTTTGATCGTTTACAACAAGTCCGTTTTCCTTCTTGCAATATTACGATTTTAAATGGCAGAATTGTACTCATACTCCCGTAAAACTAAAACAATAAACACGTCCTATTCAATCTTCAAAGTTGCTGCCTAACGTTCTGTCCATCATTGACAATCTTTGTGAGACAAGAACACATTTTTCCCCTCTTTTGTGCAATCTAAATAGAAAAAAACTGCTAGTAAGAGGTGGCAAACACTGTCGGTAACAAAGATATGTTCTTTTTCTCCCATAAAGCACTCTAAAAACCATCCAAAAACCCTCCAACACAGTTTTATATACTTGCTGTACATATGTATGCAATGGTAACACACACATTTATTATATCTAGGGCTGTAAATCTTTGGGTACCACACGATTCGATTCGATACTTGGGGGTAACAATTCGATTAAAAATAAATTCTCGATTAAAAATCAATACTTTTTGATTAACATTGTGTCCCAGTTCTATGATGAAATACATTCCTCCATAAAATATATACACAGCTCTGATACATTTAGATATTTCTTAAAAACAACTAGTTTTGTTTAATAAAGTTCTATGCAAGCATTTAATAAAGTCAAATACCAATAAGGCAAAAAGAGAAGTAATTCACACTTCCTTTTTCTAATCTGTACAGCAGATATGGGCATCTCCGTCGACATTATGTTTAGCCTCAGTGGATGGACAGGACATATATAATAATAATAATAATAAGATATATAATAGAATAATAATAAATACTTTTTTTAAATCGATTTTTCATTTTTTTTAATCGATTACGAATCGTTACAAATTAGAACCGCAATTTATTAGAATATTAGACTTTGACTTAGACAAACTTTATTGATCAACAAGGGAAATTGTTCCACACAGTAGCTCAGTTTCAAAAGATGGAAAGGGTAATGCAAGTATTAAATAGACTAAAAATGTACCATAGTAGCAATATAAAATATAACATATACGTAATATTTACCGATATATACAGTATACAATATATATTGATATATTATATTATCATATTATATTTCTATATAATATATACAATATATAACAAATCCCAATGACCATGTACAATATTACAGTATATGTAACAGCTGCGGCAAAAAAAGGGCAGCATAAAAAAGAGAATATAGATTTTTTTTTACACCCATAATGATAACATGTACTATTTACAGTATTTGGGTTATTTTAACCCTTGTGCAACCTTAATATTGACTATACACACTTACTCTTAGGATATAAAAGGGACACGCTCATAAAAGTGTCATTAGTCAGCAATACAATTTTTTTTTTTCAATGCTCAAAGCTTTTTGACAACTTCAGACCTATTAACTGATTTAAATTTGTGTTTTTTTGTGTGTTTTATAGGCTTTTTTTGGTCAAAAAAACATTTTTGTAATGATGGGAAAAGGCAAAATGTGCAGTATTTGAACAAATAAATTACAGAGTGGAATATTTGAGATTCGGTAATTACAGCCTTGAATAGGTCAATAATAGACAAAACCGATTATTTTTACAGTGCCTACTGAGCTAGAATGAGAGAGAAAGCAGGCAAGACTCGGTTGAGTTTATTGAGTTCACGCAAGTATTTTATTAATATCTGCCATGTTATATCTGCCCAATATTATTTTCATTGCATTTCAGCAGTGTAATGGCAGTTAACTCATCTACGCTCATCAAAGCTCTGAGAATAAAAGGTGTTCTGCTGCTATCTGGTGGTTACAAGGCGCAATTACACCAAAACAATATGTTCTTGTTTTACAGTCGGCAAGAATGAGATTCATTTGGTTTTAATGAAACATATATACCGGTATTACAGTCTGCTAAAAATAGCAGTTGTAACGGAAGTCTTTGTGGCCAAAAAAGATATTAAGAGGAAGTGTTGATATCCTATTCTCACAATGTTGCACTCAAAACCACAAATCAATTTTCCATCCATCCATCCATCTTCTTCTGCTTATCCGAGGTCGGGTCGCAGGAGCAGCAGCCTAAACAGGGAAGCCCAGACTTCCCTCTCCCCAGCTACAGGTACTTCGTCCAGCTCCTCCCCGGGGATCCCGAGGCGTTCCCAGGCCAGCCGGGAGACATAGTCCTCCCAACGTGTCCTGGCTCTTCCCCGTGGACTCCTACCGGTCGACTGTGCCCTAAACACCTCCCCAGGGAGGCGTTCGGGTGGCATCCTGACCAGAGGCCCGAACCACCTCATCTGGCTCCTCTCGATGTGGAGGAGCAGCGGCTTTACTTTGAGCTCCTCCCGGATTAATGTGCTTCCCACCCTATCTCTAAGGGAGAGCTCCGCCACCCTAAGGAGGAAACTTATTTCGGCCGCTTGTACCCGTGATCTTGTCCTTTTGGTCATAAACCAAAGCTCATGACCATAGGTGAGGATGGGAACGTAGATCGACCGGTAAATTGAGAGCTTTGCATTCCAGCTCAGCTCCTTCTTCATCACAACGAATCGATACAGTGTCCGCATTACTGAAGGCGCTGCACCGATCCGCCTGTCGATTTCACGATCCACTCTTCCCTCACTCGTGAACAATACTCCGAGGTACTTGAACTCCTCCACATGGGGCAAGATCTCCTCCCCAACCCGGAGATTGCACTCCACCCTTTTCCGGGCGAGAACCATGGACTCGGACTTGGAGGTGCTGATTCTCATCCCAGTCGCTTCACACTCAGCTGCGAACCGATCCAGTGAGAGCTGAAGATCCTGGCCAGATGAAGCCGGCAGGACCACATCATCTGCAAAAAGCAGAGACCTAATCCTGCAGCCACCAAACCGGATCCCCTCAACGCCCTGACTGCGCCTAGAAATTATGTCCATAAAAGTTATGAACAGAATCGGTGACAAAGGGCAGGCTTGGCGGAGCCAACCCTCACTGGAAACGTGTCCGACTTACTGCCGGCAAGCTCTGACACTGATCGTACAGGGAGCAGACCGCCACAATCAGACAGTCCAATACTCCATACTCTCTGAGCATTCCCCACAGGACTTCCCAAGGGACACGGTTGAATGCCTTCTCCAAGTCCACAAAGCACATGTAGACTGGTTGGGCAAACTCCCATGCACCCTCAAGGACCCTGCCGAGAGTATAGAGCTGGTCCACAGTTCCACGACCAGGACGAAAACCACACTGTTCCTCCTGAATCCAAGGTTAGACTATCCGGCGTAGCCTCCTCTCCAGTACACCTGAATAGACCTTACTGGGAAGGCTGAGGAGTGTGATCCCACGATAGTTAGAACACACCCTCCGGTTCCCCTTTTTAAAGAGAGGAACCACCACCCCGGTCTGCCAATCCAGAGGTACCGCCCCCGATGTCCACGCGATGTTGCAGAGTCTTGTCAACCAAGACAGCCCCACAGCATCCAAAGCCTTAAGGAACTCCGGGCGGATCTCATCTACCCCCGGTGCCTTGCCACCGAGGAGCTTTTTAACTACCTCAGCAACCTCAGCCCCAGAAATAGAAGAAATTTTGACCCAACACACTACAGTGTGTTGGGTCAAAATTTTAAGACATTTAAATGTGTAGAAAAATTACGGACCGAATAAAAAAAACAATGCATGAGAAAAAAAAAGTCCAAATCAACCAAAAGTTTTAAGACCCCCTGCAGTACCTCTGTGGACCCTTTAGTGGTTACAGACCTCTTGTTTGTTGAAGACCTATGGTACAGTGTACAAATAGATGAGGGCTATTTTTACCCCTAAAATGTGTAACTGTCAGGCTCAGGTGAGCGTTGCTTGCGACGTTACCCCAAGACGTACAACGTATTTTAAAAGCATATTTAATGACAAAACTAAAGTTATAGTGCAGCTGGGAAGTGCACCGCAAGCTAAGGGAAAGCTGTGCAGGAACCAAGTTCCACAGGACACAAGCACACTAAGCAGACTACAAAGTACAATGATCCAGTCCTGAAGGACGGAACCAGGTGGAACTAAATAGAACTAATAAACAATGACAAGGCAGGACAAGGAACAGAAAGTAAAGGTGCTTTGAAACGTAGAGACCAAAGAGGAAATTCTGTCAAAACACGAGCAGCAGGACAGGAAGTGATTCTAAACACAAAAAAATAACAAACGTAATCCAAACTGTCATGTGAGATCAATTTGACTGAAAACAAAAGTGCTCAGGAGGCTATGAAACAAACCCTAGGGGTGGACTGGGACAAACAATTAGCCCTGATTCGGACTGGCCCACTACAATCCTTGTACAGATGCTTTGCCAACTCAATATATAATTAAAAAAATGTTACTCTCGATTGCCAGTCCACCCTGAATATAAAACCGTCTTATTTCCGGGTCAGTACAGTAATAATGCCTTTCTGGCAGTTTGACTAAACTGCACTCTGTCTCTTTAGCCAGTGCAACCTTCAGCAGCAGTCTCAGAATCGGTGACAAAGGGCAGCCTTGGCGGAGTTCAATGTTTATTTATATATCAATCAATCAATGTTTATTTATATAGCCCTAAATCACAAGTGTCTCAAAGGGCTGCACAAGCCACAACGACATCCTCGGTACAAAGCCCACATAAGGGCAAGGAAAAACTCACCCCAGTGGGACGTCGATGTGAATGACTATGAGAAACCTTGGAGAGGACCGCATATGTGGGTAACCCCCCCCTCTAGGGGAGACCGAATGCAATGAATGTCGAGTGGGTCTGACATAATATTTTGAGAGTCTAGTCCATAGTGGATCCAACATAATAGTAAGAGTCCAGTCCATAGTGGGGCCAGCAGGACACCATCCCGAGCGGAGACGGGTCAGCAGCGCAGAGATGTTCCCAGCCGATGCACAGGCGAGCGGTCCACCCCGGGTCCCGACTCTGGACAGCCAGCACTTCATCCATGGCCACCGGACCTGTGCCCCCCGCCCTCCACAAGGAAGAGGGGAGCAGAGGAGAAAAGAAAAGAAACGGCAGATCAACTGGTCTAAAGGGGGGTCTATTTAAAGGCTATAGTATACAAATGAGTTTTAAGATGGGACTTAAATGCTTCTACTGAGATAGCATCTCTAATTGTTACCGGGAGGGCATTCCATAGTACTGGAGCCCGAATAGAAAACGCTCTATAGCCCGCAGACTTTTTTTGGGCTGTGGGAATCACTAATAAGCCGGAGTTCTTTGAACGCAGATTTCTTGCCGGGACATATGGTACAATACAATCGACAAGATAGGACGGAACTAGACCGTGTAGTATTTTATACGTAAGTAGTAAAACCTTAAAGTCACATCTTAAGTGCACAGGAAGCCAGTGCAGGTGAGCCAGTATAGGCGTAATATGATCAAACTTTCTTGTTCTTGTCAAAAGTCTAGCAGCCGCATTTTGTACCAATTGTAATCTTTTAATGCTAGACATAGGGAGACCCGAAAATAATACGTTACAGTAGTCGAGACGAGACGTAACGAACGCATGAATAATGATCTCAACGTCGCTAGTGGATAAAATAGAACGAATTTTAGCGATATTACGGAGATGAAAGAAGGCCGTTTTAGTAACACTCTTAATGTGTGATTCAAACGAGAGAGTTCAACCCTCACTGGAAACAGGTACGACTTACTGCCGGAAATGCGGACCAAGCTCTGACACAGATCGTACAGGGAGCGGACCGCCACAATCAGACAGTCCGAAAAAAAAAAAAAAGAAAACTTGGTGAAACTAACCTTTAAACTGAACAATCATATTGCATAAGGAACACATATAATGCCTGTTTGGGTGTCTGGGGGTGCATACGGGCGTTATGAACGTCTTCCCTATAGACGAGTGGTTCTCAAACTTTTTTCACCAAGTACCACCTCAGAAAACACTTGGCTCAAGTACCATCATATAGACTAACATTACAATACTTTGACTATAGCCGTTCCTGTCGCATGCAACAAACTGCTTCCCGTTTTAAGCGTCTCTCATCCAAGAATGTCCTGTAGGCCTCTTGAGAAAGTCTGCAGACATTGTTAATTGCTGCACACAATTTGGATCTTTCATTTGCATGAGCCTCCCATGGTCAATGTTGATGGAGAAATATTTCTCTCTTGATTATGTCTTTAAAAGGTAGGCGGTAATGTCCTTGTTTGCGCGGAGCATTGGCTAGTTCGCCAAACAATAAGAGTTTGGGGAGGCGAGCGTCATCCATACGATGAATGTGCCCGGCCCATCTGAGATGGCGTTGGCGAAGAGTTGTGCACAGGTCACTGGAGCCTGTTTTCTGTAGTACGAGTGAATTGATTACCTGGTCCTTCCAACAAACCCCCAGTATGGAACGATGGCAGCGGAAGTGAAATGCATTGAGGCGACATTCGTTCCTGCGGTATGTTGCCCATGACTCAGCTGCGCATAGTAAGGTTCTAAGTACACATGAGTGGTGTACACGCACTTTGAAGAGCAAGGAAAGGTTCTTGTTGTGCGAGGCACGCTTTCTCAATTTGCTAAAAATTGTATAGTAATCCCTCTTTTATGGCTGTTAGTTGGTTCAGGACATGACCGCCACACATTAATTGGTGGCGAAGTATAAGAATCATCAATCAATCAATCAATCAACTTTATTTATAAAGCACATTTAAAATTTACCACAGGGGTAGCCAAAGTGCTGTACAATGGGCAGGTTAAAAGATAATACGAGTACCGAGCAAACACAACACAACACAAACAGAACACGATAAAAAATAAATAAATAAAATAGAATAAATAAAAACATAAAAACAGGTTCTCAGCATGTGTATTATGGGGCGCCATTGCAGGATGGCTATCACTCAGTGTTAATGTCAATTACAAATCAAACATTTTCATAATTACAGCATAAAAAAACTACCTTTTACATACATTTTTCAACATTATGAGAGCCCTCTAGACATGAAATCACTCCTCAGTCACCTTTTACACTCGTAGTAATGCTGCCTGAGGTCGAGCCAATCAGTGGCCACGATACTGAGCAGCGAGCTTTGATTGGTTTAGTCTTATCTAGTGGCCGTTACTACTGTAGTTTAGATATTTTTAGTTAATTTAGGCATTTTTATGCTTGAAAATTCCTAATTTAGGGCAAATATTTTGTATAATTGCTAAAAGTACCGTATTTTTTGGACTATAAGTCGCAGTTTTTTTCATATTACCGTAAAATATCAAATAATATTATTTAGCTCATTCACGTAAGAGACTTGTCATGTCTGTGTGATCATGTTTTTGTTTTGGTCATGTTCGTTTTGGGTTTTGGACTTTTTGTGCACTTTTGTTTTGTCACCATAGCAACCATTAGTTTTCACCTGTCACGTCACGCACCTGTTTCACGTTTTGAGTCACGCACCTGCTTTCACTAATCATGTCCATAGTATTTAAGTTCATTCTTTTCAGTTTGTCGTTCTGACGACCTCCCCATATATGCTTCTGCACACTCTCCACACCCTTATGATCCTTGCTGCTCTTTTTTCATGCCAGTTCCATGCCAAGTAAGTTTTTGTTTATCAAGCCACAGTTAATGTTTTGTTTAATTGTTCATAGTTTCCGCCACTGTGCGTGCTTTTCATTTGTACTTTTTTTGCTATAGTCTTTTGGTTTCATAGTTTATTCTCCGCCACTGTGCGCGGTTTTCGTTTGTACTTTTTTTGATATATTAAATAAATCATGTACCTTAATTCCTGTCTCGCCCGAGCCAACTTTCCGTTGCATCCCGGAAAAGCTAACACCCAGGACCAAGTCATGACAGTAGGTCGTCAGCAGACCCGCTTTTCCGCACGTAAGTTGGCCGAGTTGGACAATTTGGATGAGGCTTCTTGGGAGGTGCTGCGCGCCATGGAGGCAGAGACGCTGCGCTTTTCCCCCAGGGAGCGCAGGGGGATGATGTGGGGGAATGGAGGCAAGTTGGTGCCGATCGGTGCGTCCCCTCAGCCACGGAAGCGCCGCCAAAGGCGAGGGACGCCAGGAAAGACTTCCGCGAGCCAGCAGGACACGCCGCTCCCACAAGCCCCGCCCCCTCCGGGCGGAAGCAAGCAGCAGTCTGCCCGGCTTCCCCAGGATGACATCACAGCCCAGGATTTTTTTTTCCAATACTTTTTCATTAGATCACCCGCCTCCAGCTAAAAAATCTAATGCCATGTCTTTGATAAAACATTATCAAAACATGTTTTTAGAAATTAGGTCTAATCAGTCCAAGCCACGTCCCAAATGTCATGCCCCGCCCCCCAAGATTCATGCCCCGCCCCCAAGACTCATGCCCCGCCCCCCAAGACTCAAGTCCCACCCCCGTCACAATTTTTTTCCTTTTTTCCGCCCACACAACCCCAGGTGGGGGATAAAGAAAAACATTGTGGACAACTTAAAGGGGAAGTTTCAGCCCCCCTCCAGACCTCCCTCCGCCCACCCCTAGAGAGAGTTCCAGACCGCAGGGAGTGCGTCTGGTATCCGCCCCTTGAGGGGGGGGCTGGGGTCGGGAGCTGTGTAGGTGGGGTGGCTCTGCATCACCATGTCAAGCCACAGCCTCCAGCACGGCCGCCACCACCAGTCTTCCGACCTGTCAAGCTACAGCCTCCAGCACGACCGCCCTCACCAGTCTTCCGACCCGTCAAGCCACAGCCTCCAGCACGACCGCCCTCACCAGCCTTCCGACCCGTCAAGCCACAGCCTCCAGCACGACCTCCCTCACCGGTCTTTTGGCCTGCCAAGCCGCAACCCCCAGCTAGGCCACCTCCACTTGCACCACTAGCAGCACCACGGCTAGAACCACGGCTAGCTGCTCCAAGGCTAGCTCCACGGCTAGCACCTGTTGCTGCACCACGGCTAGTACCTGTCGCAGCACCAGACCCTCCACGCCAAGACCCTCCACGCCAAGACCAAGACCCTCCACGCCAAGTCCAAGACCAAGACCCTCCACGCCAAGTCCAAGACCAAGACCCTCCACGCCAAGTCCAAGACCAAGACCCTCCACGCCAAGACCAAGACCAAGACCCTCCACGCCAAGACCAAGACCAAGACCCTCCACGCCAAGACCAAGACCAAGACCCTCCACGCCAAGTCCAAGACCAAGACCCACGACGCCAAGTGCCGCCAGTCGCAGCTCCACGACGCCAAGTGCCGCCAGTCGCAGCTCCACGACGCCAAGTGCCGCCAGTCGCAGCTCCACGACGCCAAGTGCCGCCAGTCGCAGCTCCACGACGCCAAGTTCCGCCAGTCGCAGCTCAACGACGCCAAGTGCCGCCAGTCACAGCTCAACCACGCCAAGTGCCGCCAGTCGCAGCTCAACGACCCCAAGTGCCGCCATGCCAAGACCAAAACCAAGACCCGCCATGCCAAGACCAAGACCCGCCATGCCAAGACCAAGACCCGTCATCCCAAGACCAAGACCCGTCATGCCAAGACCAAGACCCGCCATGCCAAGACCCACGCCTAGACCAAGACCAAGACCCACGCCGAGCTTCGCCGCCGGACGCGCCACGCCGAGCTTCGCCGAGCTTTGCCGCCTGACTTGCCACGCCGAGCTGCCACGCCTGCCAAGTTGACGACGCGCCTGTCTCCTCGTCGGCCACGGATATGGCCGCTACCTGGTCGCCCGCCACGCCAAGTGTGCCCACCTCCCAGTCGGCCACGGATGTGGCCCGTCCCGGGTCACCCACCTCGCCTGCTGCAGCGGCGTTCCACTCGCCACCGCCACTTGACTTTGCCTCGGCGGATTCGGGGCCACTTGTGTTGGCGACCCACCGCCATGTCCCCCTCCCGCCCTCCCATGACTCTTGTTAATTTTTTTTTCTGTTTGGACATCTGGTTTCTGTCCTTAAGGGAGGGGCTCTGTCATATCTGTGTGATCATGTTTTTGTTTTGGTCATGTTCGTTTTGGGTTTTGGACTTTTTGTGCACTTTTGTTTTGTCACCACAGCAACCATTAGTTTTCACCTGTCACGTCACGCACCTGTTTCACGTTTTGAGTCACGCACCTGCTTTCACTAATCATGTCCATAGTATTTAAGTTCATTCTTTTCAGTTTGTCGTTCTGACGACCTCCCCATATATGCTTCTGCACACTCTCCACACCCTTATGATCCTTGCTGCTCTTTTTTCATGCCGGTTCCATGCCAAGTAAGTTTTTGTTTATCAAGCCACAGTTAATGTTTTGTTTAATTGTTCATAGTTTCCGCCACTGTGCGTGCTTTTCATTTGTACTTTTTTTGCTATAGTCTTTTGGTTTCATAGTTTATTCTCCGCCACTGTGCGCGCTTTTCGTTTGTACTTTTTTTGATATATTAAATAAATCATGTACCTTAATTCCCGTCTCGCCCGAGCCAACTTTCCGTTGCATCCCGGAAAAGCTAACACCCAGGACCAAGTCATGACAAGACTAGACGTATAAGATTTAATGGGATTTAGCGATTAGGAGTGACAGATTGTTTGGTAAACGTATAGCATGTTCTATAAGTTATAGTTATTTGAATGACTCTTACCATAATATGTTACGTTAACATACCAGGCACGTTCTCAGTTGGTTATTTATGCCTCATATAACGTACACTTATTCAGCCTGTTGTTCACTATTCTTTATTTATTTTAAATTGCCTTTCAAATGTCTATTCTTGGTGTTGGGTTTTATCAAATAAATTTCCTCAAAAAATGCGACTTATACTCCAGTGCGACTTATACTCCGAAAAATACGGTAAACATATCTGCAATGTGGTGAAACCTCAATATTTGATAAGCGATGTGGCGAGGGACAACTGCATTGATTTCCTATCCTCTGAAAATGCCACAGAACATGTCAGAAATAATTTCCCCTCTCTATGAACCACAGCTCCCCAGTGCTGGCAGCGCTTATGCAGCCTTGTGATGATGCTATTAGCATCATCATTATTAGCACTAAATGCTGTCAAGGCACATTTATCTTATCTTATCTTGGTGGTCACTTGTGTAGAGAACTTTTCAGTAGCCAGTGAGTGTGTACTGCTGTACAAGCTGTACACGGACTACTCTAAAGCATATCCAAGTCCTATATGCGCTTGTGAAGATGTTCCATAACAGGGCTGTCAAACTGGTTTTCTTTGAGGGCCACATTGTAGTTATGGCTGCCCTCAGAAACACAGAATAGTATGAATTTCCCTCTGCATTTGATTAATAAATATATTTGTACGTACAATGTTAATTTTTTTTATAAAATCTTTTGTAAAGGTTGCCCTCTAGTGGGTTCCTCGGACCACCACACACTGCCACGAGAGCCCGGATTTCAGGGTACAACACTTTTCATAAATAGTGCAAGGCTTTTGCTTTCCAGCAAAATGTCTTTTTCTGAGTCCGTGTCTCTCTCTCTCTGGCTCCCACTCCAACTCCAACCTTGTGTCTCGGTCCGGCTGCTGCTAATAAAGGCGACAGGTGATTAGATAAAAAGGCTCACCTGGGCCATCTCCTCACCTGTCGCTGTCTTCGAGGCCGGTCCTCGCACACCCCTCCACATCTGTATTTACAGGAAAAAAACTTTCAACTCAGTTACCAGACTTTTACTGTAAAATATACAGCGTTTTTTTTAGCAACATATTACTGTATATGGAAAACAGTACCATTGTTTTTTTAAACTTTGGCAACTAAGCTGCCAGTTTTTTACCCAAAAAACGGTTGGTACTGTTTTTCCATTTACAGTAATACACCGTAAAAACAACAGCAATAGATTTTACGGTAAAGAATCTGGCAGCTCAGTCGCCAGAATTACCCATTAAGTGGTATAATTTATATTAATTTACACTGTATATTTTACAGTCAAATATATTATTATTTTTACAGTCTTCACTTTGATGGTCAAGTATTTATGTATATCATTATTTGATTATTTATTTTTCGTCTTAACAGCAAAAAATTGTTTGGAAAATATCTATTGCAATATTGGATAATATCAATGTTTAAAAGGTTTGCAATTTCATGCAGTACATACATGTTTTTCTTTCAAAATAGGCAAAACAAGTCCAGTAAGAAAGGAATTCATATGGCCCCATTAGTCGCTGTTTACCTGACACATGAAACGTGACGAATTGGGGGCGGGGGAAGGGGGGACAGTATCCTTTTTAGCTGCCAGACGGCAGTTGAATATTGAATTTCTTAAAATGGGTTTCTGTTATGGTTAGGACAGAGGGAGATGACGACACCGACACCAGGGGGCTGTACAGCTCTAAGATTATTTATTATATGTATAATAATAATAATAATACAAAACAATACAAACTAAACTAAGGAAATGGAGTGTGAACTAGATCCAAAAGGGAATGGGTGACAGACTATGTGAAGTATTTAGCTGAGGTGTGTGTTACCAAATGTTGTCGAGAGACGAGGAAGTCCAGGGGAGAGAGAAGTCTACAGGTCCGAGTCCAATGCGGGGGAAGTCAAGGATCGAGGGAGGCAGTCAAAGTCCAGAGGGAGATCCAGGGAAAAGTGAGACGCACAGCTCACTTTCAAGGCGACAGAGAGTACTGCGGGGACGACACAAGAAAACACACACTGAAAACACGGAGGGGCAAAACACAGAGAGTGCAGGATTGCATCAAGCAGGACGGGGCTTACTGTACGCGAACAGCAGGTTATATTCCGGCGCGGGATGGCAGGTTGAGCAGTCTTATGAAGGCAGCTCGTTCATCACTGGCAGGTGCGCTGATTGCAGCGTCCTTTTGTGGCCGCAAACACATTTTAACAAGTACATTTGGCGCTTATTACTTGCTTGCCTCGTGAAAAATAACTGAAAAAAGAGCCCGATATTTTAACACAAACACATTATTATTATCAGAAACATTCAGGAACATTTTAAAAAATGTGTTACTTGAATGAACGTCATTTTTTTCCTCAAAAACTTGAGAACAGTTTTATCTTAAGTCCAGTCAGGGGGTATTTTGATGCCATTTTTACCAGTTGGAGTCTCTGACGTATGCATTGACCTGATCACTGACCAAAACAACAAAAACACCCCCTACCAACTTTCAGGTAACCATTCGCGGTTAAGATAAAGGAGTATGTACAGTCAAAATCAATTGTGTGATTATTCAGCATATTTACATGATTACTGCTGAATTCTTTTTTTAGGTTTATACACAACTTAAGACAGCATCTTTGACGGGCCCTAAAAAGACGTGAAAATAATCAGCAGAATGCGAGTTAATTTATATTTTAAAATATTTGTTTTTCTGTTCATGTTTTTTGCCCACTTTTGCTCTCTCCCGGAGTCCATAAAAAATATGCAAATAAGCAATTATGTCATCGTATTCACTTTTATTATAGTAAAAAAGTTAAACAAATCAGGTTCGTTAATGACAAACATGTGTTAAATTAAGTTGATTATGCAGTCTCTTGCAACATCGCGCTTCAAATATTACTGCTTCACCACATCGCAAATTAAACTTAGACTTAGACAAACGTTATTGATCCACAAGGGACATTGTTCCACACAGTAGCTCAATTTCAAAGGATGGAAAGGGTAAGGATGGAAAGGATAATGCAGGTCTTAAGTAGACCAAAAATGTACCATAGTAGCAATATAAAATATAATGTATATGTAGTACATACTTGCCAACTCTCCCGGATTTTCCGGGAGACTCCCGAAATTCAGCGCCTCTCCCGAAAACCTCCCGGGACAAATTTTCTCCCGAAATTTAAGCGTACCTGAGTGACGTGTCGACAGCCTGTTTTCACGTCCGCTTTCCCACAATATAACAGCGTGCCTGCCCACGTTATAACTGTAGAATGATCGAGGGTGAGTTCTTGGTTTCTTATGTGAGTTTATTGTTAGGCAGTTTCATTAACGTCCTCCCAGCGCGGTAACAACACACAACAACAACAGCAGTCACGTTTTCGTCTACCGTGAAGCAGTTCGTCTGCCGTAAACAGCAATGTTGTGACACTCTTAAACAGGACAATACTGCCATCTACTGTACATGACAATAACATCTACAGCTTTTAGAGAGTGCAGTGCACAACTGCGCACACAACAAGGAGACGAAGCAGAATGCATCATCATAGAGGGTGTTCAGCATGGTTAGAAAAATAGTGACAGAGAATAGAACAAGGATGGACAATTCAACCCTTAACTCAACAATGAGTAGATGAGTGTTATGTGTGTGTATATGTGTAAATAAATGAACACTGAAATTCAAGTATTTCTCTTTATATATATATATATATATATATATATATATATATATATATATATATATATATATATATATATACAGGTAAAAGCCAGTAAATTAGAATATTTTGAAAAACTTGATTTATTTCAGTAATTGCATTCAAAAGGTGTAACTTGTACATTATATTTATTCATTGCACACAGACTGATGCATTCAAATGTTTATTTCATTTAATTTTGATGATTTGAAGTGGCAACAAATGAAAATCCAAAATTCCGTGTGTCACAAAATTAGAATATTACTTAAGGCTAATACAAAAAAGGGATTTTTAGAAATGTTGGCCAACTGAAAAGTATGAAAATGAAAAATATGAGCATGTACAATACTCAATACTTGGTTGGAGCTCCTTTTGCCTCAATTACTGCGTTAATGCGGCGTGGCATGGAGTCGATGAGTTTCTGGCACTGCTCAGGTGTTATGAGAGCCCAGGTTGCTCTGATAGTGGCCTTCAACTCTTCTGCGTTTTTGGGTCTGGCATTCTGCATCTTCCTTTTCACAATACCCCACAGATTTTCTATGGGGCTAAGGTCAGGGGAGTTGGCGGGCCAATTTAGAACAGAAATACCATGGTCCGTAAACCAGGCACGGGTAGATTTTGCGCTGTGTGCAGGCGCCAAGTCCTGTTGGAACTTGAAATCTCCATCTCCATAGAGCAGGTCAGCAGCAGGAAGCATGAAGTGCTCTAAAACTTGCTGGTAGACGGCTGCGTTGACCCTGGATCTCAGGAAACAGAGTGGACCGACACCAGCAGATGACATGGCACCCCAAAATCTAGCTGTAAAAATACTCCTCCCCTCTTAACCACGCCCCCAACCACGCCCCCTGACCACGCCCCCACCTTCCCGAAATCGGAGGTCTCAAGGTTGGCAAGTATGATGTAATATTTATATATTATATATACAGTATATAATATATACTAATATATTGTATTATATTTTTATATAATATATACAATACATAACAAATTCCAATCACCATGTACAATATTACAGTATATGTAACAGCTGCAGCAAAAAAAACAAAAACGGCAGCATAAAATAGAGAGTAGATCCAACAGAAAATATACATTATAAACAAAGAGAGGGAGCTAACATAGAAGTGGTCAGGTAATAGACAGATATCATCTATTGCTGTACGGCGAGCGATTATACAACTTAATTTTATTCGGGCCGATAAAAAAAGTTATTACATAAACTTAGTCATTCTGAAAAGTATTTAGACAATTGTCAAACAAACGTGTTCTGGTAAACCACTAATAGTAACATAAGATTATTGTTAAATGTTTTGCTTTGTAAAATCTTACTGTGAGCACCTCTAACTTATTTGCAAGAAATTCCCAAAAACTTGAAGCTTTACTTCACCAACATTGTGCTTTTACATTTAATTGTAATTACACAATTCCTTTTTAGTTGGAAGGGAGGGGGGATACACGACAACACTACAATATTCTGTGGGCTTGTCCTTCAATGGTGTCGGCAGTCTTTTTGGAAAGTCCAGGACACTGTACACAAACGTGGGTTCCGGCGCGGCGGGCGGCGCCTGGCAAGAAATCGAGAGTGAAAATGTGGCGTTTGTTTCCGATGTTTACTTTGACTGGTGTGTCTCACCTGTGTTGAGGGTTGTGAGTTTCCGTCCGCGTTGACGTCTGCGCGAAAGAATGCTCCAACTTTGGTCCCTACAGTAACACATGACAATATCAGTTTGATGTCCTTCTCATTGTTTGATTTTAGTCCTGGTTTTCTATTGACCATCGAAATGATTGATTTGTGTCACACAAGCGTACAAAACAGAAGCCGGTACAGTAGACCTAACCTTTTACAGGCCAACCAAGGACATGTGGGTTTCCTGTTGGCATTTAGCGAGTAGCATTACAATGTGTCTGTTTTGTCAGGTCACAGAGCATCTTTGAAGCCCACAGTAAAATATACAGTGCGGAATCCTCAAAGTTCACAGCCCAATATCCCTCACTTTTTGTGAGTAGTGTAATCATTTTATCTCCAACTGATAAACAGATAGGATTTTGTTTTAATTCTCTTACAATAAACCAACCGTCAAAGATTTGTGAGGCTGTGTACATGAGTTACCACTTGATATCAGGAGGTGTTGTCCTAATTCCATGTGCAGATGTGCGGGGAAATTACATTATTAGAATAATTAAGGTACTAGTAAGTTTGAAGTTTGTGCTGTGACTTGGATTACGGATGGCTACCTTTCACAAACGATACAGTACCGATTCCCAGTTGCTGGGAATCGATACTGGTACTAAACGGTACCAATTTTCAGTGCATCTACGTGTGACCTATTGTACAAAACCAACTTTTCTTACCTGTCGGCACCTGCTGTTGTGTATTTGGGATCTGCATCGAAATCAAACCATGGAGGCATTGTGGAGATACACTATATTGCCAAAAGTATTTGGCCACCTGCCTTGACTCACATATGAACTTGAAGTGCCATCCCATTCCTAACCCATAGGGTTCAATATGATGTGGGTCCACCTTTTGCAGCTATTACACCTTCAACTCTTCTGGGAAGGCTGTCCACAAGGTTGCTGAGTGTGTTTATAGGAATTTTCCACCACACTGATGTTGGTCGAGAATGCCTGGCTCTCAGTCTCCGTTCTAATGCATCCCAAAGATGTCTTATCGGGTTCAGGTCAGGACTCTGTGCAGGCCAGTCAAGTTCATCCATACCAGACTTTGTCATCCATGTCTTTATGGACCTTGCTTGGAAGAGGAAGGGGCCCACTCCAAACAGTTTCCACAAGGTTGGGAACATGGAATTGTCCAAAATGTTTTGTTATCCTGGAGCATTCAAAGTTCCTTTCACTGGAACTAAGGGGGCCAAGCCCAACTCCTGAAAAACAACCCCACACCATAATTCCTCCTCCACCAAATTTCACACTCGGCACAATACAGTCCAAAATGTAGCGTTCTCCTGGCAACCTCCAAACCCAGACTCGTCCATCAGATTGCCAGATGGAAAAGCGTGATTCATCAGTCCAGAGAAGGCGTCCCCACTGCTCTAGAGTCCAGTGGCCACGTGCTTTACACCACTGCATCCCACGCTTTGCATTGGACTTGGTGATGTATGGCTTAGATGCAGCTGCTCGGCCATGGAAACCCATTCCATGAAGCTCTCTGCGTACTGTACGTGGGCTAATTGGAAGGTCACATGAAGTTTGGAGCTCTGTAGCAACTGACTGTGCAGAAAGTCTTTGCACTATGCGCTTCACCATCCTCTGACCCCTCTCTGTCAATTTACATGGCCTACCACTTGGTGGCTGAGTTGCTGTTGTTCCCAAGCGCTTCCATTTTCTTATAATAAAGCCGACAGTTGACTTTGGAATATTTAGGAGCGAGGAAATTTCACGATTTGTTGCACAGGTGGCATCCTATGACAGGAAATCACTGAGATCCTGAGAGCGGCCCATTCTTTCACAAATGTTTGTAGAAACAGTCTCCATGCCTAAGTGCTTGATTTTATACACCTGTGGCCGAGCCAAGTGATTAGGACACCTGATTCTGATCATTTGGATGGGTGGCCAAATACTTTTGGCAATATAGTTGTATTCATAAAATAATCTTGCCTTCTTTCATACTTCTGACAAACGGGCCAAATTTGCAAAACCTGGGACGTTTTTCGCTCCAATATCCGTATAAGGTATAAATTTACCCAAAGTGCCTTTTTAGTCCGACACTGTTGTCAATAAGCTCCTTCTTTTTCTCTATTCTCTTGTTGTGGGGCAGACTGGCTCGTACATGCACGTGCTGCCATTTCTAATAAAGTAGCGTACATTTCGAACTTAATCCGTCAGTAGACTCACTACAAAAAACTACAACAAACTAAGATGGAGGGACGAAGACGCTGTTGAAGTGTAGGCAAGTAAATAAGACCGCCCACACAATGGCGCATCCTGAAGAGACGGTCTGAAAGCGGCTTGAAGATGGTCTGTAAAACATACTCTATGCAACATTTTGACCAAAGAACCACCATTGCATGTCATGTAGACCACAAGGAAGTGTTTTAAGGTAAATATAATAAAACAAATCATATGACTCCTTTATTAAAATCCAATTTCATATTTAACAGTGATGACATCATTATATCTTGTTTTCTTATACATCTGAGTCTCATTTGCAGGTATTACATCGTGGACTCTGCATGCAGTTGCAATTCCAAGACATTAGTTGGCAGTAGTGTATAGACTACGGTGTGTTGCCTAGCCAGGAAGTAGTCTTTGCCATGAAACGGAATGTGCCAGTCTTGTCTTTTGTTGGCCCTACAAATTGTTTACACTGTAAGTATTGTACTTATTGCAGACCAGCCGTTTGATTGTAACAGGCATCTCAGTTGTAGTTTTAATTACCATGTTTGGAAGTGTTAAAATTGCCACTTAACCTCTAAAGGCTTAGTTGGCCACATGCGTGGACAGCACTTTTTAGCTCTTATTTCCAAAATTGTGTACACTACTGAATTGGGGTCTTATGGCCCTTATGTGGACGCTTATACTGCTGTCTGGTGGTGTCAGAAGAGCATAACATACAATGGAATTTGGAAAAAAAAAGTGTAAAAATAAGACTAAGCATGTCACTAAACATGAAGTGAAGTGTATTGTATTTATATAGCGCTTTTCTCTAGTGACTCAAAGCGCTTTACATAGTGGAACCCAATATCTATGTTACATTTAAACCACTGTGGGTGGCACTGGGAGCAGGTGGGTAAAGTGTCTTGCCCAAGGACACAACGGCAGTGACTAGGATGGCGGAAGCGGGAATCGAACCTGGAACCCTCAAGTTGCTGGCACGGCCACTCTACCAACCGAGCTATGCCGCCCCGTATACGTTTGTTACTTATGGACTAAGTACATCATATAAAAAGATGGTTCTTAGTTTTTATTCTAATTAAGGTCCAATAAGCCCAAATAGCAAAGAGAAATAAAAAAAAAAGCATGTAAATAAACAGTGTGGGCCTTAAGAGGTTAAAATAACCAATGTGGCATATTCAATGTAAAATCGAGCTACAACAATTTGGAAAAATGGAGCCTTACTTTACGTTCGAGAGTTTTCTATCAGGCATACTTTCTTTGTTGCCCTGAAAAATTGTAACATTACCTAGGTCAGTGGTTCTTAACCTGGGTTCGATCGAACCCTAGGGGTTCGGTGAGTCGAGCTCAGGGGTTTGGCGGAAGTCAAAACACACCCGACTCATCGTGTAAATAAAAACTTTTCCCTATCGGCGTATTACGGATACGGCAACAGCAGAAGTCACACTGATTTGCAGGTGTGTAATTTGTTGTGAGTTAATGCACTGTGTTGGTTTTGTTCTTTAAACAAGGTGATGTTCATGCACGGTTCATTTTGTGCACCAGTAAAAAAAACATGGTAACACTGTAGTATGGGGAACATATTCACCATTAATTAGTTGCTTATTAACATACAAATTAGTAACATATTGGCTCTCAACTGGTCATTATTAAGTACTTATTAATGCCTTATTTGGCATGGCCTTATTATAACCCTAACCCTCTAACCCTGGCTCTAACACTCTTACCCTAACCCTAACCAAATAACTCTAAATTAAGTCTTTGTTACTTAGAATATGTTCCCCATGTGTCCAAAAAACTCTAAATTAAGTATTTGTTACTTAGAATATGTTCCCCATACTAAAGTGTTACCAAAAACATATAACTTTGTCTTGAATTTGAAAAAAAACGAAGGGTTCAGTGAATGCGCATATGAAACTGGTGGGATTCGGTACCTCCAACAAGGTTAAGAACCACTGACCTAGATGCACTGTGGCTGATTCCGTTCCGGCTGCTGCTTGAGTGTATATTTTCCCCGCCAAGTGTTTGAGCCGGTCCATAGTCTGCAACCGAACGCGACGTCACGGGCAACAAAAGTATTAAAATGTGGCACTGTTTGATTTCATGTGAATCGATACAAAGCTGTACTGACGGGATTCGATCGGTACCTACAAAAAAAGTACCAAATTTGGTACCCATCCTTAGAAATGTCAGAAGTGTCTATAAAGATATTGGGTTAAAGCAAGTATTATATAGTAGACTTTTTGGCTCCCTAAATTGAAATCGTATTGGTCACCTGATCGTACGTATTTAATTATCTTTGTACTGTATGTGTCAAGATAGTTGTTGACCAGCGCTTTCCTGTGTTAACGTGATTGCTTGAATACTTGGCGATTATTTTACGGACAACAAGAAAATGTGAGAAATAAAGTCCATACTGTACCTCGGGTTCGGACACAACACCAGAATAAACAGGGGAGCACCGCTGCCAACAAGACGACAAGTGAAACCACAGGGATGGCAATGACTGGATCAGAAAAGGGAAGATGACTTGTTCTAGGCGTGTGTTTGGTTGTTCCTCTGTTTTCTTCTACGTGAGAAACTGTGGGAGAGGAAAAGGAAATGTGGATTTAGGATGAACGCCAAAGTAGATACTATTGCAAACCTAACACTATTTAGCAGTGACGTGCAGTCACTAGAGGCAGGTGAGGACATGATGGCAGGTGAGGCCCCGCCTCACCTGCCATCATGGAAAGAAAAAAAATGTAAAAAGAAAACATTTTATTAAATTGTTATATGTATCCAGTGATTATACTATAAAGTTATTTTCCATTTAACTTCACCAGTTTTAGATTATTTTTATTTAAAATCGCTGAATTTTCACATTTGCCATTCAAATACTGAGAAGAGACGGTGCGGTGAACAGCAGCCAGTTGAGGCACGTCACTCAGTTGTGCCTCAACATGGATTGCGGACTCGGCTAACTGCTGGCCTTCTGTGCAGTGAGACCGTATTGCTATATGAATTATATTATACATTTCCATAGTTTAGTTAGCTGAGGTATATAATGTACAGTGTATTTTGTCAACAACTGTATGTGTGTAACATATTTGTTGTGCTGAGCGATCATAAAACGGCTGCAAAAGACGCACTGGCTGAGGCTCACAGTAATCCCGCCTCCTGCACCCCAGCCGTAGAATGCACCCCCTGACGGGAGTGTTATATCAACTAAAGCCCACACTTAAACTTTCCACGTGCAAGATTGAATCTATTTAAAAAAGTTATTTCATAAGAAGCCAAAAAGTGCAAAAACAATAATGTTTGTGTTGGAGGAGTTGTGAATGACAGGGCCACAACATTAGGTACACCTGCAGACTGCAGGTGTACCTAATTCACAACTCCTCCAACACGAACATTATTGTTTTTGCACTTTTTGGCTTCTTATTAAATAACTTTTGTAACCTATTTTTATGGGCTTTCCTCTTTGTGATGTTAAGTTCCTGTTATGCGCTGTTATACAGTATATGCCTTGAGCTCTTATTTTGAAAGCGCTAAGAGCGGAAGTGATGACACATTGGAGGGGAGCGGAGGTTTTTGAAAGAAGGTAAATAAAGTGGTCCTCGTGTAAACTGGAGCCTCCGTGTTTGTTATTTTGTAGTTTCATACAGTATAGGCGACATTTATAAACCCTCGGTTACACTTTTTTAAATAGATTCAATCTTGCACGTGAAAAGTTTAAGTGAGGGCTTTAGTTGATATAACACTCCCGTCAGGGGGTGCATTAATCCAGCACAACAGCGGCGCATGGACTTCATTTATAAGTAAAGGTAAGACCATAATAAAGTTTTTTTTACTAAATGTGCTTTTTTGTGTGCTACAGTTTGTATGTGTAAAGTTAAAGTTAAGTTAAAGTACCAATGATTGTCACACACACACTAGGTGTAATGAAATGTGTCTTCTGCATTTGACCCATCCCCTTGATCACCCCCTGGGAGGTGAGGGGAGCAGTGGGCAGCAGCGGCGCCGCGCCCGGGAATAATTTTTGGTGATTTATTACCCAATTCCAACCCTTGATGCTGAGTGCCAAGCAGGGAAGAATGCTGGTATGAGCTTTTAAACATAACCCGTTAACTGCTGCCAATCAAATGGTGAATAAGATACTCTTTAGGGTTCATATTTTTGTAAATCTGACTGTGATGAAGTCAGTGCCTCACCAGCCATGAACCTCACCGCACGTCACTGCTATTTAGTTATCTGTTTGAACCACTGTGTAAGTTGCTGCCACCGAGCTGAAGACTGATGTATCATTCAAGCTTGAATTATGTCATGATCCGTGGACCGGATCATGTTTTTGTTATGTTCTGTTAGTTTTGGACTCTTTTAGTTCCTGTTTGACACCTGAGTTTGTTTTAGTTACCATTGCTACTTATGATTTTCACCTGCCTCTGGTGTTCGGGACGCGCACCTGCTTCTAATCAGAGGACTATTTAAGCCTGCCTTTGCCAGTCAGTCGGCCTGGCGTCATTATTGGTTTCATGCCACAGTTTCGTGTTTGTTCTATGCCTTAGTTAAAGGCCTACTGAAACCCACTACTACCGACCACGCAGTCTGATAGTTTATATATCAATGATGAAATCTTAACATTGCAACACATGCCAATATGGCCGGGTTAGTTTACTAAAGTGCAATTTTAAATTTCGCGTGAAATATCCTGCTGAAAACGTCTCGGTATGATGACGTCAGCGCGTGACGTCGCGGATTGTAGAGGACATTTTGGGACAGCATGGTGGCCAGCTATTAAGTCGTCTGTTTTCGTCGCAAAATTCCACAGTATTCTGGACATCTATGTTGGTGAATCTTTTGCAATTTGTTCAATGAACAATGGAGACAGCAAAGAAGAAAGCTGTAGGTGGGAAGCGGTGTATTGCAGCAGGTGTTGTGCCGGATAACGCACCCCTGCCGTAGAATGCACACCCCTTGACTGGTGTGCCGGATAACACAGCCGGTGTTTCATTGTTTACATTCCCGAAAGATGACAGTCAAGCTTTACCATTGGCCTGTGGAGAACTGGGACAACACAGACTCTTACCAGGAGGACTTTGAGTTGGATAAGCAGACGCGGTACCGTGAGAGTTAGCTGCGGCTTCCAAACATTTGATCACTTGCCCGTACGTGCGTGCCGCTATGTGCATGTCACGTACGTAACTTTGGGGACTTTGGGGAAATATATGTGCTGTATGAACTTTGGGGAGGTGAACGGTACTTTGGGCTGTGGGATTGAGTGTGTTGTGCAGGTGTTTGAGTTGTATTGGCGGGTTATATGGACGGGAGGGGGGAGATGTTTGTTATGCGGGATTAATTTGTGGCATATTAAATATAAGCCTGGTTGTGTTGTGGCTAATAGAGTGTATATATATGTCTTGTGTTTATTTACTGTTTTAGTCATTCCCAGCTGAATATCAGGTCCAACCCGGCTCTCACAGCATCTTCCCTATCTGAATCGCTCCCACTGCCCTCTAGTCCTTCACTCTCACTTTCCTCATCCACGAATCTTTCATCCTCGCTCAAATTAATGGGGAAATCGTCGCTTTCTCTGTCCGAATCGCTCTCGCTGCTGGTGGCCATGATTGTAAACAATGTGCGGATGTGAGGAGCTCCACAACCTGTGACATCACGCGCATATCGTTTGCTACTTCTGGTACAGGCAAGGCTTTTTTATCAGCGACCAAAAGTTGCGAACTTTATCGTCAATGTTCTCTACTAAATCCTTTCAGCAAAAATATGGCAATATCGTGAAATGATCAAGTATGACACATAGAATGGACCTGCTATCCCCGTTTAAATAAGAAAATCGCATTTCTGTAGGCCTTTAATGCTATTGGTTTCATGCCACAGTTTTGTGTTTGTTCTATGCCTAGATTAATGCTATTGGTTTCATGTCACAGTTTCGTGTTTGTTCCACGCCATAGTTTATGCTGTTTGTTTACCTCATGCCCTGCCAAGATTTCTTGGGAAGATTAAAATATGTTCCTACCTGCAAGTCCTGTCCGGAGTGATCTGTTTGCATCCCGGGGAAACAAACCTCACAGCAAGCTGCGACCCCCCCGTCGTGACAAATTAAGTCCATACTGAGCGTCCACCTGCCTCTCACACCCCTTGACACATCACTATTTAACTTGCGGCCAGGGGGCCAAATCCGAGTTCAGTTCAAAGTTTGGGAGACAAATATTTTTTCGGCAAATTCCCAAAACACGAGAGTGCTCCTGTTTTATAGAGGAACTCGGACCACTGTAAACAGATCCTTGCATCGACATTTTAACAGTGGTGGGCCGTCAGGGTCAGTAATGCCTTCTCTGTTGGCCTAACATTAATCATGATCATAAATTAATAAAAGTACATTTTTAAGTTACTTTACATAAATATATACAAGTATTAATCATATTCTCTTCTTGTCATTTAGGCCCCAGTGTTCCTTGTTTTTACATTACAGCTTTTATCCAATAAGAATTGAACTTGCTTGTTGCCAGGGCTGTATGAATTCTGCCACTGTGCCGTGTACAGTTTATAGACATTTGCGATAGCCAGATCACGAGTTGTTGACTGTAGCCCATCTAGGTGGCCTTACGTTAAACGTGACTGTGATTGGATACTCACTTGTCACTCCCAAGTGAGTATGCAATCACAAGATGTGATTTACGAAAGCAGGAAGCGGCGCCAGAGCCATACCCGGCCAGCGGAGAAATCAGCGGTACTCGCTTTTTAAACCCAGTAAGAAGGAGAGGAAAGCGTTGAGTAGGTGGCAGATATATATTTGCAAGGCCATTTTCAAGAAGGATAGGTTGATTGGCAACACCAAATCGGCCCTAGTGTGTGAATGTGAGTGTGAATGTTGTCTGTCTATCTGTGTTGGCCCTGTGATGAGGTGGCGACTTGTCCAGGGTGTACACCGCCTTCAGCCGATTGCAGCTGAGATAGGTTCCAACAGCCCCCGCTACCCCGAAAGGGATAAGCGGTAGAAAATAGATGGATGGATAGATCTTGTGAGACGAGGTTGGCCGACCCGGAAGGTAGCTAAGCTGTCCCGGGCGACATCGGATGGGTGCTACAAATTGTGAGTTCAAATATTTTACATCTTTATTTTTTCATGTTTAATATGTTTTTTACAATTATTCTAATTTCGACACTACCACGTAAGATATGTTTTAATTTGCTGATGCGGGTTGATTAATTTTTAAATGCGCCGGAAAATAGCCCGTTTTTGTACACCGTTGAGGTAATTCAATGCTCAGTTGTGAGCTAATGTGTTTCTGTGTAATATTTCTCCAGCCGTGGTCATGTGGTGACATGAATTATGGTATTTTGAGAGCTATTTATTGAAGTGGGACATCACTGATGGGCCTAGGTGGGAAACGCACGGCCCGCCACTGCATTTTAACCTTTCTAGCAAACATGGGACCCTGAGGTCCAAACTTGTGATTTATATGACTGAGGCGTTCCTCAAGGCACCTTTTTTAAGTCCTCTCTTTTTTAGCAGTTGTAATTTATTTTCGTAATGTGATTTATGTAGCTAAAGTGTAGCTTGTTTACTTCAGATGCAGTCAGTAGTCATTTAGTTATACTAGTGGCGTTCCTCAAGGTTCCATTTTAGGTCCTCTCTTTTTCATCATTCGGGCTATTCGACGGGTGGCCCGTGAGTTCAGCTGCAGAAGATTCTTAAAACTCTAGAGTGCTGTCATGGAAATAATCTTTTTTGCAGAAGATACTTTAAAAACAGCAGATCTTATTCAATCATACTCTTTCACCATTACTACTTACAATATATTGTTTGCTTTCATTTTGGTATTTAATTTAAAAAAATATATATATATTTTGCCGTAAAAAAAATTGTCCGCGTCTCAGGGTTAAACGGCAATGATAACAAAATGCATTGTAGTTGACACTAAGTACCTTTTAGGGATCATATGATCAGTGAAGCAAGTCAGGCCCCACCTTTCTTCATGAAATATCTTTGTCTATTGAACTGTGTTATAAATATATTGTCTGTGTCATTCCAAATTTGCTGAATCGGCACATTCCCCGATCAAACACAGGGCTTAGAAGCTTGAGATGAGGCTTCGTGAGCTGAGGCTCCCCTCTGATTGAGCAATCCTTTACTCATTCTGCTGATCAGCCTGTCGCCAATATGGTGTTTGCAGAAACATTTTCTACAGCCTGTGCAATGTATTTCATGTCAATGTGATATCATTATTCTTGTTGCTAATTGGGGCTGCAACTAACGACTATTTTGACCTTAACTAATGGTCAGCGAATGGGATTATAAAGCTATTCAGGGGCTGTAGTTTAGCCATTAAGGTGACTACAGTCGTCCCTTGTGTGTTGCTGGTAATTGGTTCCGGACATGACCGCGATAAATTAATTTCCGCGAAGTAGAAATCAAATATTTTCATAGCTAGAGCATAAACACTTGTTTACAACCTTCCAAATATGTTTTTCAACATTACAAGAGCCCTCTAACCATAAAACAATACCCTTTAGTCACCTTTACACTCTTTTAATCCAATATGCTGCCTGATGCTGAGCCAATCAGTGGCTAGGATACTGAACAGCGCGCTCTGAATGGTTTAGTTTTCTCTAGTGGTGTCATGACTAGAACTAGGGCATGATTTGTTCTCCCATGGTGTAAATGATTTGGACCATACGTGGCGTGAAGGGGAGTACATGATTTATTTTTAACACTCAAAAAAAGAAACAAACAAAAGGCGCTCACAGTGGAGGTACAAAACTTGGTTATAAATACAAAACTTGCACAAAGGCAGAAACTATGAACAATGAAACAAAAACACTAACCGTGGCATTAATAAACAAAAACTTACTTGGCATGGACTGTGAAGAAAGCAGCGTGAACTGAGCATGAAGCAGAGTGTCAGGTGTGTGTCAGGGGTATGATGTCGCCAGACAGACAGCCTGGCAACTGGAAGCTTAAATAATAGTGACATGATTAAAGACAGGTGCGTGAGTCGTGAGGGCAGGTGAAAACTAATGGGTTGCTATGGTGACAAACAAGAGTGCACAATGAGTC
Source organism: Nerophis lumbriciformis (assembly GCF_033978685.3). Lineage (NCBI taxonomy): Eukaryota > Metazoa > Chordata > Actinopteri > Syngnathiformes > Syngnathidae > Nerophis > Nerophis lumbriciformis. Next base: position 18,097,399 of record NC_084561.2, on the reverse strand, counting down.
CAAACGTGGAACAGGTGAAACTAATGGGTAACCATGGAAACAAGACAAGGGAGTGAAAAGCCAGAAACTAAAGAGTCCAATAACTAAACAAAACAAAACATGACTAAAACAAAACATGATTACACAGACATGACAAGTGGCCAATAAAGTTAAAAGTTAAAGTACCAATGATTGTCACACACACACACTAGGTGTGGCGAAATTATTCTCTGCATCTGACCCATCACCCTTGATCACCTCCTGGGAGGTGAGGGGAGCAGTGAGCAGCAGCGGTGGCCCCGCCCGGGAATCATTTTGTGTGATTTAACCCCCAATTCCAACCCTTGATGCTGAGTGCCAAGCAGGGAGGTAATGGGTCCCATTTTTTATAGTCTTTGGTATGACTCGGCCGGGGTTTTAACTCACAACCTACTGATCTGCAACTGGCTGCTTGACTTCCTCACAGACAGACCACAGGCTCCAGTGCCATCTCCCTGAGCACCGGCTCCCCCCAGGGGTGCGTCCTGAGTCCGCTGCTGTTCACGTTGATGACCCATGACTGCTGTGCCAGGTCCACTACTAACCACATTGTGAAGTACGCGGACTACACAACAGTAGTGGGCCTCATCCGTGACAACACTGACATGGACTACAGGGAGGAGGTGAAACATCTGGTTGACTGGTGCAGAACCAACAACCTGGTCCTGAACGTCGACAAGACCAAGGAGATCATCGTCGACTTCAGGAAGCACCAGTCCAGCCATGTTCCACTCTTCATCAACGGCACAGCAGTGGAGATCGTAAGCAGCACCAAGTTCCTGGGGGTGCAGATAACTGACAATATGACCTGGTCCCTACACACCGGCGCTCTTGTAAAAAGAGCTCAGCAGCGCATGCACTTTTTGCGTCGGATGAAAAGAGCGCAGCTCCCTCCCCCCATTCTCACCACATTCTACAGAGGCACTATAGAGAGCCTGTTGACCAACTGCATCTCTGTCTGGACTGGAGCTTGCAGTGCCTCAGACTGGAAGTCTCTCCAGAGAGTGGTGAGGACGGCGGAAAAGATCATCAGGACTCCTCTTCCTCCTATCCAGGAGATCGCAAAAAGCCGCTGCCTGACCAGGGCTCAGAAAATCTGCAGACTCCTCCAACCCCCCACCAAGGACTGTTTTCACTACTGGACTCTAGAAAGAGGTTCCGCAGCCTCCGTAGCAGAACCTCCAGGTTCTTTAACAGCTTTCTTCCCTCAGGCCGTAAGACTCTTGAACGCATTAAAATAATCCCCTCAATTCCCCCCCAAAATGGATTAACTTGCTGGAATATAAAGACAATATAACATACATCCATAAACGTGGATGCATATGCAAAAGTGAAATATATTTATCTGTACAGTAATCTATTTATTTATATCTGCACCTTATTGCTCTTTTATCCTGCAATACCATGAGCTAATAAACATGAATCCTTCAAGCAACAGGACTGGGCCAGCCTCAAGACAAAAAATAGGAATTTAAAAAATGAGGTATTTAAAGCAAAACTGAAGTACAAAAACAAACTGGAAACTGAATTCAGCAACATGAACACCAAGCAGGCATTTCAGAAGGGAAAAACCCTGACAGGATGCCAAACAAAAACATCATGCACTGTCAGTGACTCAGAAACCCTCTCTAAAGATCTGAACATATTTTTTACCCGCTTTGATAAATTGGACTTCTCACCAGAGTGTCAGGACCTGCTGAGAGCCCTCCCACCACCAGACCCCGAGGAACCGGCCCCCTTCACAGAGGAGGAAGTACGGCGCCAGCTGAGCCGCTGCAAGCCAGGCAAGGCACCAGGGCCTGATGGCATTCCAGCCAGGGTGATCAGGGACTGTGCCATAGAGCTCTCCCCTATCCTACACTCACTCTTCTGTGAAAGCTACTGGACTGCAACAATACCTGCATTGTGGAAAACTGCAACCATCATCCCAGTACCGAAAAAATCCAGACCCACAGAACTCAACCATTACCGCCCCATAGCCCTCACATCCATAATTATGAAGTGCCTGGAGAAACTGCTGCTTCACATCATCCTTCCAGTTGTCACCCCACACCTGGACCCCCTCCAATTTGCCTACAGGGCCAGGAGGGGCACAGAGGATGCTGTGGCCTGCCTGCTGCATCTCCTCCTCCAGCATCTGGACTCCCCAGGCAACTTTGCCAGGATCCTCTTCGTGGACTTCAGCTCCGCCTTCAACTCCCTACAGAAGCATCTACTGATCCGGAAACTACACCAGCTCAACATCCCCCCTCAGCTGATCCACCTCACCCACAACTTCCTCACCGACCGATTGCAAGCAGTATGGGTGGGCTCAAACACATCCCCGATGCTTACCATCAACACCGGGGTCCCACAGGGATGTGTGTTTAGCCCTTTCCTGTACACACTTTACACCAATGACTGCCGTAGCATCTCACCCACCACAACATACTTAAAATACTCAGATGACACAGCCATTCTCGCACTCCTCTCCAACAGTCAATCCATCCTGGACTATCATAACACAGTCAAACATTTCACAGTGTCATGTACAGCCAGTTATCTGGAAATCAATGTCAATAAAACAAAAGAAATATGGTTCAACCCCCCCTCACCTCAGAACCCCATCATCATAAACACACAAACAGTTAAAACAGTTGACACTTTTAAATACCTGGGCGTAACCTTGGACAATAAACTCACCTTTGATCAGCACACCACGGACATTCAAAAAAGAAGTCAACAAAGACTGTCAGCCATCCGAAAACTTAAAGGACTATACGTTGCACCTCATCTCCTGTTATTACTTTACCAAAGCATTGTTCAACCCATCCTTCTGTACTGTTCCACATGTTTTTTCACCATGCTTTCTGTAACCAACCGGATCAAACTCACAAGCATTACAAACATAGCAGCTAAAATCATCGGCCTACCCACACCCAACATTTCAGACTTAAACCACAGGTCCATCACCCGACTGGCAAAAACAATAGTCCAGGATATCACTCACCCACTACACCAATACATCATCCCACTACTATCAGGGCGCAGGTACAGAACTATCAAATTCCGGAGGGCCCGCCTCAGGAAAAGCCTTATCCCTGCAGCTATAGCCGCCCTTAACAGCAGGCCCGGCCGACCTGTCTGACAAGCCTGTAAATGTGTGTTAGTCATGTATGATGTCTTTTTGTTTTTTTGTTTTTTTTTTGTGTGTGATGTGTAATGTCTAGTGTTTAAATGTACAGCAGTGACAATGAATTTCCCCAAGGGGACCAATAAATCTAAATCTAAAATCTAAAATCTAAATCTAATGCAACGAAATGTTGTTCTTATCTGTACTGCAAAGTTCAAATTTGAATGACAAAAAAAGGAAGTCTAAGTCTATAAAATGATGTGGCAGACCACATTGAATGATGTGGCTGGCCACATAAAATGAAGTTGGGGGCCACATAGAATGAAGTGGCAGACCACATTGGAATTTTAAGCAGATTGCCATTCAAACAATGCAGTCGTTGTCATTGTGCTATTTTTGGTAATTTGTCATTAAATAGAGGAATAATGTCGGAATCGAACAGTTACACAAATTCTGAAAGTTTAAGCAAAAATTATTTGACCATTTGGTGAGTTAAAGAGACCACAAACATTTCAACTTACTTACTTCACATCAAATATTTGACTTCTGAGGGAAAATGTTGCATAGTTTTTGTTTATGCCATACAAAAAAAGGGTTTTCTTTGACAAAAAGTGTAAAAAAACATACAAAAACGCATTATCAATGGATAGATCTAAAGTTGATTTAAAGATTTAAGCATCAAAAGTAAAAAAATATATATATTAATGTATGACATACTTTTAACCCTTTTATGAGTGGTACCCTCAAGGGTCGATGGGTCTTCTAATGTCGTTTTTTTTTTTTTTATTTAAAACGGTCAATGCTCAAACCATTATTATGACTAAAAATCTATTTTGTTGTGAATTAACGACTTATTTAAGGCTTCAATTATTTCACACTGAATATTGGACTTTTGAGGGTTTTGGGGGAGGAGGGAGTGGAATTGCATAGTGTGTGTTGTTTTCTTTGACAAAAAGGCCATAAAACATGAAACAACATAGAAAACTTTATATCAACGAATAGATCTGAAGTTGATCTAGAGATTTAAAGGGGAACATTATCACCAGACCTATGTAAGCGTCAATATATACCTTGGTGTTGCAGAAAAAAGACCATATATTTTTTTAACTGATTTCCGAACTCTAAATGGGTGAATTTTGGCGAATTAAACGCCTTTCTATTATTCGCTCTCGGAGCGATGACGTCACAACGTGACGTCACATCGGGAAGCAATCCGCCATTTTCTCAAACACATTACAAACACTGAGTCAAATCAGCTCTGGTATTTTCAGTTTTTTCGACTGTTTTCCGTACCTTGGAGACATCATGCCTCGTCGGTGTGTTGTCGGAGGGTGTAACAACACGAACAGGGACGGATTCAAGTTGCACCAGTGGCCCAAAGATGCGAAAGTGGCAAGAAATTGAACGTTTGTTCCGCACACTTTACCGACGAAAGCTATGCTACGACAGAGATGGCAAGAATGTGTGGATATCCTGCGACACTCAAAGCAGATGCATTTCCAACGATAAAGTCAAAGAAATCTGCCGCCAGACCCCCATTGAATCTGCCGGAGTGTGTGAGCAATTCAGGGACAAAGGACCTCGGTAGCACGGCAAGCAATGGCGTCAGTTTGTTCCCGCAGACGAGCGAGCTAAACCCCCTGGATGTCTTGGCTCACACCGTCCCTTATGCCACCAAAGATGATCAAGAGAAGAATATCGACCCTAGCTTCCCTGGCCTGCTGACATCAACTCCAAAACTGGACAGATCAGCTTTCAGGAAAAGAGAGCAAATGAGGGTATGTCTACAGAATATATTAATTGATAAAAATTGGGCTGTCTGCACTCTCAAAGTGCATGTTGTTGCCAAATGTATTTGATATGCTGTAAACCTAGTTCATAGTTGTTAGTTTCCTTTAATGCCAAACAAACACATACCAATCGTTGGTTAGAAGGCGATCGCCGAATTCGTCCTCGCTTTCTCTCGTGTCGCTGGCTGTCGTGTCGTTTTCGTCGGTTTCGCTTGCATACGGTTCAAACCGATATGGCTCAATAGCTTCAGTTTCTTCTTCAATTTTGTTTTCGCTACCTGCCTCCACACTACAACCATCCGTTTCAATACATGCGTAATCTGTTGAATCGCTTAAACTGCTGAAATCCGAGTCTGAATCCGAGCTAATGTCGCTATAGCTTGCTGTTCTTTCCGCCATGTTTGTTTGTGTTGGCTTCACTATGTGACGTCACAGGAAAATGGACGGGTGTTTATAACGATGGTTAAAATCAGGCACTTTGAAGCTTTTTTTAGGGATATTGCGTGATGGGTAAAATTTTGAAAAAAACTTCGAAAAATAAAATAAGCCACTGGGAACTGATCTTTAATGGTTTTAACCCTTCTGAAATTGTGATAATGTTCCCCTTTAAGCATTGAAAGTAAAAAAATATATACAACCCCGAGAGTTAAAGTGCCTCAGCAGCCATGAAACTGCACGTTACTGAACAAAACATATTAAAAGTTGTATCTTACTGGTGTCATGGCTGTCTTCCTCCAAAACAAGCAGGTGTACTGAAGAACTCGGTCTGGCCAGTCCGCTTTTCGTGAACAGGGTGGCCCAGTAGGTCCCGGTGTGACCGTGTGTGAGGTTTGTAATTTGGTAAAGTGCAGAAGAATTGTCCAAGTAAAGACCAAAACATGTCGAGCAACCTTTCTGGGGAAACCACTCAGCCATCTTCTTGGGGCCTGTCGTGTAAACTGCAAAATGGCTCCTCTTGGTGATGATGGTTTGATTAAACCTGAACTGGAGCGTGACGTTTTGGCCAAGGATCCCTGTGACCTCTGCTTGGCCGGGGCCTGTGCATGGACAAAAACAATGTACAATAAAAGACTGGCTGACTGACGTTGACAATGGCGTCTAATTAAGGATGTTGTAGGGGCTTTTGTAAAATGTAATTTCAAATAATAATAATGACAAAAGACGTCATAAATGGTAATAAGAAAAATAATTTAGCTGTGAAAGTTTAATAATAAGGTTGCTTGGCTCAAATTAATAATGTTAGCAAACCTAATTTCGAACACTTCACTCCACACAGACGTCATAACGTCATCAAAAATTCACCTTTAAGCATTCAAAGCCTGCACCAGGCTTTAGGAACAAGGATGAGGTGATAGAAGAAAGGTTGAAATATAAAAATCTATATGCGGCAGCATAGGGGAAAGTTACAGTATGTATAAGTAAGTTTCACTTTTGCATCCCATTTCCCATAATTGTGATGCGTTCAAGGACCCTCGAATAAAGTTAACCCCCAGTAGATGCACCAATTATAATATAATGACGTATTATCTACTAATGATAAGCCTATGTGTATCAGATAATCTCATTTTTAAGTAAAGGAAAACTTGACAGGTTATGTGATTATCTATATTCATAATCTGGCTACTATATATTGAATTTTAAAACAAAACCCAATCATTTTGGGGGGTTTACCTCTCCATGTTCTAGACATGGTAATCCCATTTTTCCATTCATCCATTTTCTACCGCTTGTCCCTTTTGGGGTCGCGGGGGTTGCTGGAGCCTATCTGAGCTGCATTCGGGTGGAAGGCGGGGTACACCCTGGACAAGTCGCCACCCCATCGCAGGGCCAACACACATTTACACACTAGGGACAATTTAGTGTTGCCAATCAACCTATCCCCAGGTGCATGTTTTTGGAGGTGGGAGGAAGCCGGAGTACCCGAAGGGAACCCACGCAGTCACGGGGAGAACATGCAAAATCCACACAGAAAGATCCCGGTATTGAACTCAGGACCATTTTTAAAATGCAATAAATCTTTTTTTTTAGTGCATATGCCAAGTTTGTGTGTATGAGGCGGCGACGTTTGGGTTAAGGGTGGCATGGAGGGGCCTTTTTAATAGATTTGTGTGTGGGGCCCCAGAATGCCGTGCTACGCTCCTGGACGTCAACATAACCAAAACTAGCCGTTGCTTGCACATTTAGAGACATAAGAAGAATCGACAATAATAAAGGACTTGCATTTAACTAACCAACCGTACAATCCCAATTCTACAGATTTTTTTTTTAGTATGATACAATTATGGGTTGATACCAAAATAAGAGATTATATGCAAAAGAGACTTACCAGTGACGACCATGTGCATCGTTATCATCAAAACAAACTCAAGAGGCTTGGTGACAATCTCCCTCACCATGACTGATGTTATGTTTGTGTGCCCAATAGAAGACAGTTTCAACAGGAACTTCTGGCCGTGTGTTTCCCACCTCAGCTGGTGTGCATACCTTGCGCAGAGCAACTTGTGCAAGTCCGTCCCCGTCACTCGAGCAGACAGAAAAAAGTAGGTAAGTAAGAGTTCGTCCAGGAAGTGCTCATTGTTTAGATGTTGAAGCATCCTGTGCTGAAAGGTTACAGTTACACACTTTATGCAGTAAAGCGGGGGTATTTAACGTTTTCCAGGCCAAGGACCCCCCCCAAAAAAATGGTCTTTTATATCAAACTGGTCCTAAAGGTAACTTGTAGTTATGCAATATTCATTAGATGTTAGGTCAGACCTGGGCAATTATTTTGACTCGAGGGGCCAAATTTAGAGAAAAAAATGTGTCTGGGGGCCGGTATATCTGATTTTTAGGAACACTAACACTAACTTGGTGCTCTGGGTGCATCTGTTAAAAGCAGCCTCAGAAACCTTGGGCTTGTGTTTGATCAGTCAATGCCTTTGGAGGGTCACTGCCGTCAACTGACCAAAAATCATCTCAGAAATATTTCTAAAATGAGAACTTTTTGGTCAAAAATGGATCTTGAAATGATCATTCGCGCGTTCATTTCGTCTCGTATTCCATCCATCCATTTTCTTCCGCTTATCCGAGGTCCGGTCGCGGGGGCAGCAGCCTAAGCAGAGAAGCCCAGACTTCCCTCTCCCCAGCCACTTCGTCCAGCTCCTCCCGGGGGATCCCGAGACGTTCCCATGCCAGCCGGGAGACATAGTCTTCCCAACGTGTCCTGGGTCTTCCCCGTGGCCTCCTGCTGGTCGGACGTGCCCTAAACACCTCCTTAGGGAGGCGTTCGGGTGGCATCCTGAGCAGATGCCCGAACCACCTCATCTGGCTCCTCTCAAAATGGATGAGCAGCGGCTTTACTCTGAGTTCCTCCCGGATGGCAGAGCTTCTCACCCTATCTCTAAGGGAGAGCCCAGCCACCCGACGGAGGAAACTCATTTGGGCTGTTTGTACCCGTGATCTTGTCCTTTCGGTCATAACCCAAAGCTCATGACCATAGGTGAGGATGGGAACGTACATGGACCGGTAAATTGAGAGCATACTTGCCAACCCTCGCGAATTTTCCGGGAGACTCCCGAATTTCAGTGCCTCTCCCGAAAATCTACCGGGACAACCATTCTCCCGAAAATCTCCCGATTTCCAGCCGGACAACTATATTGGGGGCGTGCCTTAAAGGCACTGCCTTTAACGTCGTCTCTCACCTGAAAAGGAGACTATTATGCATGTCTCCGTTATCCATAGGTTTATCTATAACCCATAAAATAGGCAGGCACGGAACTATTTCTCAGCGTGTGTTTATTCCAGCCGGCACGTTCATACTCTGACACACAACTTCCGGATTCCCATTATGCATTGCTTCAAAACTACGGCAAGTTGTACTATTCAAAATTTCCAGCCGGACAAACAATATTGGGGGCGTGCCTTAAAGGCACTGCCTTTAGCGTCCTCTCTCACCTGAAAAGGAGACTATTATATATGTCTCCGTTATCCATAGGTTTATCTATAACCCATAACACGGTGGCCGAATGGATATAGTCACTCATGAACGGTCAGAGAAGCACAAGGCTGGTCACAGCCCAGTATTATGGGCCACCTTGCAAGCAACATTCCGTTCTCATTTGCGGATGTTTTCAACAAATCTGTGAAGGATATGTTCCCAGATTCAGAGATCGCTCGCCAGTACTCAAATGGCAGAACAAAAGCTACTCAAATAGTGAAAGGTAAGTGTTATTGTTTTTTAAAGTGAGCAGCAAGTACAGTACAGTTAGTAGAACAACTGTGTTTTCATTACTGTTTACTGTACTATATATATATATATATATATATATATATATATATATATATATATATATATATATATACAGTATATATAAGAAAAACTTTAATTTCAGTGAATTCTAGCTATAAATATACTCCTCCCCCTTAACCCCACCCCCCACACCCCCAATCTCCCGAATTTGGAGGTTTCAAGGTTGGCAAGTATGATTGAGAGCTTTGCCTTCCGGCTCAGCTCCTTCTTCACCACAACGGATCGATACAGCGTCCGCATTACTGAAGACGCCGCACCGATCCGCCTGTCGACCTCACGATCCACTCTTCCCTCACTCGTGAACAAGACTCCGAGGTACTTGAACTCCTCCACTTGGGGCAAGATCTCCTCCCCAACCTGGAGATGGTCTCGTATTGACTATTGCAATTCTCTCTTCACTTTTTTTTAACAAGTCAACACTAACGTACCAACTACCAGTAAAGTAAACTACCAGTCTGTGGTTGCCAGTGTTCTGTACTACATGGTAGTGTGCTGGGGGGGGGGGGGGGGGGGGTCAGTACATCTAAGAAAGACAGCTCCAGACTGGAGAAAACTGATTAGGCGGGCCGGCTCTACGATCGGAATAAAACTGGACTCACTGGTGACGGTGGCAGAGAAGAGGACTGTGGAAAAACTAGTGAGCATCATGGATGATGCCAGTCACCCTCTGCATAGCGTTATCAGTAGCCACACTGCAAAAAGTCAGTGTTCAAAAACAAGAAGAAAAAAAAAAATTAGGGGTATTTTATTTGAACTAAGCAAAATTATCTGCCAATAGAACAAGAAAATTTGGCTTGTCAAGACTTTCCAAAACAAGTAAAATTAGCTAACCTTTATGAACCCAAAAATACCTTAAAATAAGTATATTCTCACTAATAACAACTGTACTGCTATATGAGTACGTGTTTTCTATTGTTTCATTGAAAATAAAACAGCAAAGTCCATTTGGCCGTCATCTGTTTTAATTATGAGACACAATAGTGTCAAAGTCATGATTTTTTTTTTCATGCTTGAAATAAGAAATTATTATTTTTTTAAAGTAGTTTTATACCTGTGAGTGTTGATGACACAGCTTTGCAACAGTTGATATTCTAGTTTCAAGCATGTTTTACTCAATATAGGTCATCAAATCTCAGCAACAAGCTGTAATATCTTACTATGTCTTAATATCTTAGGACCAAAACACTTAAAACAAGTAAAACACTCTAACATAAAATCTGCTTAGTGAGAAGAATTATCTTATCAGACAGAAAATAAGCAAATATCACCCTTACTTGAGATGTTTAATCTTACTTAGATTTCAGTTTTTGCAGTGCAGAGGAGCCTGTTCAGTGCTAGACTGCTTCATCCCAAGTGCAGAACTAATAGACTCAAAAACTCCTTTGTCCCACACGCCATCAGACTGTACAACTCCTCTCAGGGGGCCATCGCAGCCGTTGTGGTAGTTCTTAAAATCTACCGTCTTCTGCCTGCCCCGCCGTTGAGGTCTTCACCGTATCCCTGGCTAGGGGGCAGTCAGGTACTAGGCCTTTGCCAAGGGCCACCTGGGGTAACAGTAGTAAAGGGGTTAACCTCCTAGTGCCCCAAGACCCCATAGAGGAGCCTCCACTGCCGGATGCACTTTGACATTATGCCCAGGACATATCTATCTATCTATCTATTGTCGGAGGCAGATATTTACATATATCCATATTTAAGTGTTACTTCTTTACTTTCATAGTCATATTACAAGTCACCTAGTGTTCTTCCTGTTGTTCTTTTTTGGTTGTCTGCAAGTACTGTATGTGTCAACCTTGATTTTGTGGTATGCAGGGAGTAGACATAACTCCTTTCTCTTATCTGTTCCTGTGCCCAGCTGAGGAGGAATGGGTATGTGTTCGGGTTGGAGGAAGAGACAAGGAGGGTGGGAGCGAGAGACACTTTATAGATGAGAAGGTTTCCGTATTTTAGATTAGACCATTTTAGCTGCGCTAGTGAACGCTTCTGTACTGGATTGGTCTCACGTTTATTTTCAAAGCTTTGAAAATAAATCACAAAATACGGAAACCTGCCTCCGACACTATCTATCTATCTATCTATCTATCTATCTATCTATCTATCTAAAGCAGACCTGGGCAAATTAAGGCCCAGGGGCCACATGCGGCCCGTTAAGCTTTTCAATCTGGCCCGCCGGACATTCCCCAAATAATTCTTTTAGATCTTTAAGATGGAAAGTGTAGCTGCCATTATGATGTGCAGTGATGTTTTCTAATGACCGTAAGTAAACTATACAAAGTATTTCAATGGTTGGAATCTGCACTTTTGCATGATATTTTAGTGACTAGTGTTGTCCTGATACCAATATTATTTCGATACTTTTCTAAATAAAGGGGACCAGAAAAAATTGCATTATTGGCTTTATTTTAACAAAAAATCTTAGGGTGTGGCGGACCGGTACTTTTCAGAGGCGGTATGGTACTGAATATGATTCATTAGTATCGCGGTACTATACTAATACCCGTATACCGTACAACCATACTAGTTACTATGGTAACCTACGTCACAGCAGGTCAGACGAGGCACCAAGCAGTGTGGGTGGGGAGCGTTTCCACAGAGTGTTTCCAGAGCGGCCAGCCTGAAATGCGGGTGTCAAGGACAGACGCGGAAGGAGATTTTTATAACAAAGTTCTAAAGCTTAGTGATATATCACATATATCAGATTGTAGGTGGGTTTTGTTTTTTTACCCTTCGCGTTCATATTTAGCTGTGTTTGTTGCATTTTTGTTACATTTGGCTTGATTGTAAAATATGTCGATTGAGAGTGGGTGTGACGTTCATATGCTCTCAATATTCAGGGTTTTATCGTTTATACATCATTTTTAAATTCCATTCCGTTTTTAAGGCGGTCTGTCACAACATTTTTAGCATTCAATCAGACTTTATTGTGAGGTTTTGTATTATTTTTCCTAAAAATAGATATACCGGCCCCCAGACACATTTTTTTCTCTAAATTTGGCCCCCGAGTCAAAATAATTGCCCAGGCCTGATCTAAAGAGGCTTCAGACTGTACAAAATGCAGCTGGCAGACTTTTAACCGGTGCACCCAAAACAGCCCACATTACCCCCGTTTTATCCAGTCTTCTTTGGCTTCAAGTTAAATTCCGCATTGAGTTTAAAATGTTAGTCCTGACATTCCATGCATTGCATGGTGGGGCCCCTCAGTACATCACTGACTTGCTATGCCCCTACTCTTCAGGGCGCATTAGGCCAGGGTCTTCTAAAGTTCCCAAAAACTCGTTTTAAAACCCGTGGAGACCTGGTATTCCAGGCTATAGCTCCCAGACTCTGGAACAATTTGCACCGTGATCTTGACTGTGTTGACACTTTTAAGAAACATTTGAAAACTTCTCTTAAGTTTGTAGTATCGCCCGCAAGTACTGTAAATACAGGATGTATTGTCCATATGATTTCAAGATCACTGAATAATTTAATCCCTAATTTGTTGATCATAGATGTGGATTGTTTTTTTCAGATATTATAACAAATGTGTGTTTTTGTGCAGCGATAAGAAGCATTTTTATTAGCCTCCAACACAATGCAGAAATATAATCAAAAAACAGCAAGATTGACCAAAGCTTAAATGTTGACACTGATAACTATTAAGTTATTTTATTTATATAAGTTATGCATTTAGTCATTTATTTTATTTAGTCTTTTTTTATGTGATCCTTTACTTTTTCACTATGCAATGCTGTGTGGAAAAAGTTTGGACACTCCTGATCTGGCAATAACAAAAAGAGCAAAATATAACATACAGTACTGAGTTTTCAAAATACCCATTTGTATTAAAATGTGCTTTAACTAGATCAGTTCATAGAACTGCAATCCAATCCTCATATAAAGCTATTTGGAATATAATTACAAAAACATACATTTGAATATTTTCACCAGCTCTACTCATTTTGTATGTTATATGGTGAATGATACAAAGAGGAAAAAGCTTAAAAACATTATGCATGAAAAGTGTGTTAGGGTGCCTCCTTGTGGAGTGACTTGAGTAATGCAAGTACAGGTAGGTGTTTCTTATCAATGGCCTTCTGGTGCCATTCTTTAAAGTAACTCAAATATTAGAAATAGTTCTCAGTACTTTCCCACCACTATAGTGTAAATGAAAATAACTATAGAACAAAATATGTATTTCCCGAGTTTGTAAACAACTTAAGGTGTGTCAGAAAAGTTCCAGGAATGCTAAAGTTGATGTGAGCGCTGTAGACCACTACCAGTTCTTGTCTCAGGGTCAGACCAAGGCCGGATTTAGGAAAGAAGAAGATCAGGAGTTTAGCACAGTTGAGTGGTGGATTTTTTTTTTTATCTTCATCCATCCATCCATCCATCCATTTTCTACCGCTTATTCCCTTTTGGGGTCGCGGGGGGCGCTGGAGCCTATCTCAGCTACAATCGGGCGGAAGGCGGGGTACACCCTGGACAAGTCGCCACCTCATCGCAGGCCCAAAAAATGATAGCCATGGTGGATAATAACTATTCTGTTATATTTTCCTGTGTTTAGTGCAGGGGTGTCAAACTCATTTTAGATCAGGGGCCACAAGAAGGAAAATCTACTCCCAAATGCGCCAGACTGGTAAAATCATGGCATGATAACTTAAGAATAAAGACAACTTCAGAATGTTTTTTTTTGTTTAAAAATAGAGCAAGCACACTCTGAAAATGTACAAATCACAATGTTGTTGTTTTTTACACTTACATGTTGCGGTTAACAGCATTCATCTTCATTTGTCGTTATTTATACTTTCTGAATAAATGATGTGATAATGTTCATCAGCTAATTAGGTGGAATTGAGTCTGGCAGAGTTTTAAAATGCCCCCAATGAAATGAATAATAATAATATCAAAATGAAATACAGGATGTTATCAATGTAATTGACTCATTTTGCCTTAACAGATGTACTAACATCACATGGTTTATATGTAGCGTCATCTACAACAAAACCTGAGAATTTGGACTCATTTCATTAATCCCACATGAAGTTAGAAGGGGATGCATATTATTTCAGCATATTCATGTGCGCCCAGAAAATGTGTCCCCTTTACCAACAACATGTTTGACAAGGTAACAATCCACATTTTGTGTACAATCACTAATAAGCAGCGTAAGTACGTAACACGGAAGTGTTGCCTCTATTCTCCTATCTTAACGCGGCACATAGCTCCGCCCCCTCTGAAGTCAGAGGATACAAAGAATTGCTATAGCGACATCCGGTGGACACATTTAGAACAGCAGTTTCTTTCTTTCAACACTTTGATCTCATTTGTATACTTAGCAAACTCATCTCGCGGGCCGGGTAAAGTCTGTTTGCGGGACTGATTCGTTTGTTTGACACCCCTGGTTTGGTGTTTCTTCCTGTCCAGTGCTCTTAATTTGGTTTCTCTTCCTGTTTTTGGTGACTTCACTACTGCTTCTGAAGCCTGTTTACCTCACCTTTTCCTGGTCAACATTAAAAGGCTCCCCTATCCCCGATTGCCAATCAGGAGAGTTTATCTGCATGCGTCAATTCATTTCAACTAGGGATGTCCGATAATATCGGACTGCCGATATTATCGGCCGATAAATGCTTTAAAATGTAATATCGGAAATTATCGGTATCGGTTTCAAAATTATCGGTATCGGTTTCAAAAAGTAAAATTCATGACTTTTTAAACCCCGCTGTGTCCACGGACGTAGGGAGAAGTACAGAGCGCCAATAAACCTTAAAGGCACTGCCTTTGCATGCCGGCCCAGTCACATAATATCTACGGCTTTTCACACACACAAGTGAATGCAAGCATACTTGGTCAACAGCCATATAGGTCACACTGAGGGTGGCCGTATAAACAACTTTAACACTGTTACAAATATGCGCCACACTGTGAACCCACACCAAACAAGAATGACAAACACATTTCGGGAGAACATCCGCAACGTAACACAACATAAACACAACAGAACAAATACCCAGAACCCCTTGCAGCACTAACTCTTCCGGGACGCTACAATATACACCCCCCGCCCACCTCAACCTCCTCATGCTCTCTCAGGGAGAGCATGTCCCAAATTTCAAGCTGCTGTTTTGAGGCATGTTAAAAAAAAAAGCACTTTGTGACTTCAATAATAAATATGGCAGTGCCATGTTGGCATTTTTTTCCATAACTTAAGTTGATTTATTTTGAAAAACCTTGTTACATTGTTTAATGCATCCAGCGGGGCATCACAACAAAATTAGGCATAAAAATATGTTAATTCCACGACTGTATATATCGGTATTGGTTGATATCAGAATCGGTAATTAAAAGTTGGACAATATCGGAATATCGGATATCGGCAAAAAAGCCATTATCGGACATCTCTAATTTCAACATATTATTGGTCCAATGATTGTGTATTGTTTACCCTGCCTAACTTATCTTATTTTATCTCGCCTACCCTTGCTTTACCTTGTTTTTTGCTAACCCGTGATCTACTGCTGTAGCCACACTTGTGCCTCCTCAATTTTTGGTACCTAAAACTTTGGTAGCGTCGCCTTCCTTCTCTGGACGCTGGGATCGCGCCAACAGCTGAAGTGCAACGCGTAAAGATACAGCATTCTGACCACCTTAAAGTATTACATTTACAAACCCCGTTTCCATTTGAGTTGGGAAATTGTGTTAGATGTAAATATAAACGGAATACAATGATTTGCAAATCATTTTCAACCCATATTCAGTTGAATATGCTACAAAGACCACGGAAACTGTGGACGTTGTGTCCTCCGGACCAAAGAGGAAAAGAACCATCCGGATTGTTATAGACGCAAAGTGTAAAAGCCAGCATCTGTGATGGTATGGGGGTGTATTAGTGCCCAAGACATGGGTAACTTACACATCTGTGAAGGTGCCATTAATGCTGAAAGGTACATACAGGTTTTGGAGCAACATATGTTGCCATCCAAGCAACGTTACCATGGACGCCCCTGCTTATTTCAGCAAGACAATGCCAAGCCATGTGTTACATCAACGTGGCTTCATAGTAAAAGAGTGCGGGTACTAGACTGGCCTGCCTGTAATCCAGACCTGTCTCCCATTGAAAATATGTGGCGCATTATGAAGCCTAAAATACCACAACGGAGACCCCCGGACTGTTGAACAACTTAAGCTGTACATCAAGCAGGAATGGGAAAGAATTCCACCTGAGAAGCTTAAAAAATGTGTCTCCTCAGTTCCCAAACGTTTACTGAGTGTTGTTAAAAGGAAAGGCTATGTAACACAGTGGTGAACATGCCCTTTCCCAACTACTTTGGCACGTGTTGCAGCCATGAAATTCTAAGTTAATTATTATTTGCAAAAAAAAAAAAAAAAAAGTTTATGAGTCTGAACATCAAATATGTTGTCTTTGTAGTGCATTCAATTGAATATGGGTTGAAAAGGATTTGCAAATCATTGTATTCCGTTTATATTTACATGTAACACAATTTCCCAACTCATATGGAAACAGGGTTTGTATAAGTTATTAGACTTTGTGGAGGGAAAGTGTAGTCAGCGCTGCTTGTAGGAGGAAAAGTCACCGCCGCTGTCCATGGTACTGAAGACAAGCGCCAGCGGGCAGGGGCGGGGCATGTGCTGACGGCGAGACACAGCTGGCAGGTGATTAGATTTCACAGGTGGTACGTGTTAATCTAATCATCTGTTGTCTTTAACAGTAAGCAGCCGGGAGCAGAGCGAGAGAAAGGATTGGGAGCGACGGCAACATCACGACATGCCGACAAACATTTTGAAAAACCTTGTTGAAAAACTTTGTCAAACCTGCACGCTTGGCTCTTGTGCCATGTCTACAGTGGAGCTGCTAGGAAGCGACTTCCACAGACTTTAATGAAGCAAAATGGTTATAATGTTTGGATTCTTCCCATGTAACCAGGTACGTAACATTATCTAGCTACAGTTATCATTTTCTGTGCCGTAACTTTACTGCTACAAAGCTAACATTTAGCAAAGTAACGTCGAACACTTAGTAAATTCCAATAAGACTCACAAACTGGAATCATCACCACTTTCCGGGTACGGGTCATGTAACGCATCTATTACTGGGGAGCTGCAGGCAGGTTGCACGCAGGCTACTTAATGCAGCTGTTGCCTCATGTTGGACTGCATGTTACTTCCGAGAGTTTGTTTTTTTCCCCCCTCACCAAAAGTAAAATTGAGAATTGGGGCGTTTTAGAAACCTTAAGCCTTGAGCCCGTGTAGCCACCCTCCTGATAAACCTCCGTTAGTGTTAATCAAAACTGAGCATTATTAGACTTAGACTTAGACAAACTTTAATGATCCACAAGGGAAATTGTTCTTTATTATTATACAAATTATCTTTGTAAAAGCAAAATGTTGTGAATTGTTGCCATTGTACAGGTGTACCTAATGTAGTGGTCACTCTGAGGGCAGGATAAAATGTGTGGCTCAACACTGACCTTCTTTCTGCTGTTTTTTCACGTCTTTTTGTCGTATCTATCCAAAGCCTCCTCTTCTCTCCACTGCTACAATGGCTCTTGTTGTGTTTTTTTTGGTGCACGGTGAATCATGCATCAGCGGCGAGCGGCGGTTTAAAGCCCTGCTGCTGTATCTCCTTGCAACAATACACGTGAGCTAAAAAGCCGAACCACGTGTTTTAAACTGGTTCTTGCATATGAATAAGAAGAACATATATTTGCATTCTTTGGTCTCTGATGATAATATTACTTGATTTATGCCCCCAAAAAACTCAAAACATTGTCTAAGTCAGTGTTTTTCAACCTTTTTTGAGCCAAGGCACATTTTTGGCATTGAAAAAATGCGGAGGCACACCACCAGCAGAAAACATTAAAAAAACGAAACTCAGTTGACAGTAAAAAGTCGCAATTGTCGGATATGACTTTAAAGCATTACCAAGCATGCATCACTATAGCTCTTGTCTCAAAGTAGGTGTACTGTCACCACCTGTCACATCACGCCGTGACTTATTTTTAGTTTTTTGCTGTTTTCCTGTGTGTAGTGTTTTAGTTCTTGTCTTGCGCTCCTATTTTGGTGTTTTTTTCTCTTTTTTTGGTATTTTCCTGCAGCAGTTTCATGTCTTCCTTTGAGCGATATTTCCCGCATCTACTTTGTTTTAGCTATCAAGAATATTTCAGTTGTTTTTATCCTTCTTTGTGGGGACATTGTTGATTGTCATGTCTTGTTCGGATGTACATTGTGGACGGTGTCTTTGCTCCACAGTAAGTCTTTGCTGTCCTCCAGCATTCTGTTTTTGTTTACTTTGTAGCCAGTTCAGTTTTAGTCTTGTTCTGCATAGTCTTCCCTAAGCTTCAATGCCTTTTCTTAGGGACACTCACCTTTTGTTTATTTTTGGTTTAAGCATTAGACACCTTTTTACCTGCACACTGCCTCCCGCTGTTTCCGACATTTACAAAGCAATTAGCTACCGGCTGCCACCTACTGATATGGAAGAGTATTTTATATATATATATATATATATATATATATATATATATATATATATATATATATATATATATATATATATCGGTAACACATAATTGGCAGACTGTAATTATTGGTTTGCAAAAAATTATTTTTAACCCAAATAGGTGAAATTAGATAATCTCCCACGGCACACCAGACTGTATCTCACGGCACAGTAGTGCAGTGTTTTTCAACCTTTTCTGAGCCAATGCACATTTTTTCCGTTGAAAAAATGCGGAGGCACACCACCAATCATTGAAAAAACGAAACCCAGGTGACAGTAAAAAGTCATTGTCACAATTGTTGGATATGACTTTAAACCATAACGAAGCATGCATCAATTTAGCTCTTGTCTCAAAGTAGGTGTACTGTCACCACCTGTCACATCACGCCCTGACTTTTTTGCTGTTTTTCTGTGTGTAGTGTTTTAGTTCTTGTCTTGCGCTCCTATTTTGGTGTTTTTTTTCTCTTTTTTTGGTATTTTCCTGTCGCAGTTTCATGTCTTCCTTTGAGCGATATTTCCCGCATCTACTTTGTTTTAGCCATCAAGAATATTTCAGTTGTTTTTATCCTTCTTTGTGGGCACATTGTTGATTGTCATGTCTTGTTCGGATGTACATTGTGGACGCCGTCTTTGCTCCACAGTAAGTCTTTGCTGTCCTCCAGCATTCTGTTTTTGTTTACTTTGTAGCCAGTTCAGTTTTAGTCTCGTTCTGCATAGCCTTCCCTAAGCTTCAATGCCTTTTCTTAGGGGCACTCACCTTTTGTTTATTTTTGGTTAAGCATTAGACACCTTTTTACCTGCACACTGCCTCCCGCTGTTTCCGACATCTACAAAGCAATTAGCTACCGGCTGCCACCTACTGATATGGAAGAGTATTTTATATATTTACATATATATATATATATATATATGTGTATGTGTGTATATGTATGTATGTATATATATATATATAACACATAATTGGCAGACTATAATTACTGGTTTGCCAAAAATATTTTTAACCCAAATAGGTGAAATTAGATAATCTCCCACGGCACACCAGACTGTATCTCACGGTACACTAGTGTGCCGCGGCGCAGTGGTTGAAAAACACTGATCTAAGTCAGCTGCTATCTTCTTGCATTATGAATCTCTGAAATTGGCCATGATTCAAAAATGAGACAGCCCAAATTAGCCTAATTTTGCGGCCATCATTAGATTGGAAGCTACCTAATATTGACTCAACAGCGCCTCTACTGGTTGCAGACAAGCAGTACACTCAATTTTTGCTCCTCAATTGCTTGAAGACACAGGCTGTTTTGATCTGCACACTCCCACGCTTAAGTGCATTAACATTTGTGGATGTGGTCGTCAACACGCACCAAATGATGGCGAGTGTGCAGCAATGGAGCCTAATTACCCCTATTCATCGCCATCTTGACGGAACGGGCGAGACTAATTCGAGTGGTTGCAAATCACAATTTGACAAAAGAAGAAAATATGAGCGCAGAAATACGTTTTGGGACGTCACTGCATTGTCAAAATTCGCACTCTCAGGAAGTGGACTGATGGAAGTGCGTGAATTCCTTGAAACAGCCTTGAGTAATCAGCAAGTCGTTCAACTCAACTAACTGGATTGTTTTCAATTGGAATTCATTCCCGGATATTCCGGAATTAATTCAGATATACTCTTATGTTTATGACTTTTGGGTTTTGTAGTTTTTGTGTTTGTTGATGCCTTCTTGGTCGTTGATCTGTTTTTCACCTTTGTTTCTGTTTGTAGACATTGCTGGGCCTGATGAGGGGGCGGAGCCAGGAGTCACACCTGAGACTGATTAGGCCATTAGGCCTTCTTAAGCAGGGGGACTGCAATAGTTTGTCGTGGTTTGTTACGTTGATGTTCTGTCGTCGTGTCCCCGGGAGCCCGGTGTCAGGTTCAAACACTGATTACAAAACAAAACAAGACAAGAAGCAAGGAATTAAACAGAGACAGAATTAAATTTGGCTCAATTGAGGAGAGACGTCTGGACTGTACTCTTTGTACAGTCTCACCACGCTCTGACGAAAGATTGTACGCCTCCTCTTTTATTTGGACTTTCACTGATTACATGGCAACAGCTGTTTCTAAGGGACGGGGGTCGTAAACAGCCATCGCCTTTGGTGAAAACAGTTCAAAGAAAAGGTCGTAAAACAGTTTAAAGAAGCGGTCCCTGGAGGGGAGTCAGGTCCTGCTTCCTCTTCGCTTTGTAGATCTCGGGTCAAGACAATATCGGTCTGTTGATTACAATACATCAAAGAAACAGAACACCTTCATGTTGCTTCCCATCCTACGCAGTGGAGTTTTATAAGCCTACTTCTTGGTAGGATCAAAGACAGCTTTTGTCTTCTCGCCGGGAACTCATGGCAACAAAAAGTTTTGTGATAACTTAGATACAATTATTCTGACACCCGGTGTTTGCAAGTATTTTCAGTTGTTTTCTGCTCCTGGCTTCTTGCTTCCTCACCCTTGTTTTCTTGGTTACTACCGTATATTCCGGACCTTAGGGCGCACCGGATTATAAGGCGCACTGCCGATGAATGGTCTATTTTTGATCTTTTTTCATATATTAGGCGCACCGGATTATAGGACACATTAAAGGAGTCATATTATTATTATTTTTTTCTACATAACATGTAATGGTGGTTCTTTGGTCAAAAAGTTGCATAGATCATGTTTTACAGATCATCTTCAAGCCGCTTTCTGACAGTCGCTTCCGGATGCGCCCTTTTGTGGGCGGTCATCTTTGTTGTAGCGTTGTAGCATGCAAGGACGGGAGTTGAAGAAGTGTCAAAAGATGGAGCTAACTGTTCTAATGACATTCAGACTTTACTTAAATCAATAACGGAGCAGCATCTCCTCATCCGGAAACAACACCGGAAATGTGTCCCGTGAAAAACCGTCCGACTGGTACTCTAATAACTAAAGTTCCTTGGGTGAATAATGTAAACTCACTACACCGGTATGTTTTAGCGTTTTCATGGCGAGTTTACTGACAGATATAAGTAAGAACTTTTTCACTACTTTTAATTAGAAATGGCAACAGCGGAGGATGAATGTCACATAACAAGAAGATAGAGAAAAAAAAGAAGATTATGGACTACGGCTCACGTTAACGGCCATTCCATACCATCTATCGATGGTATGGAATGGCATGCCATCTTAAAACTCATTTGTATACTCTAGCCTTTAAATAGACCCCCCTTTCAGACCAGTTGATCTGACGTTTCTTTTCTGCTCTGCCCCCTCTCCTTCGTGGAGAGGGGCAGATTCGGTGACCACAGATGAGGCGCTAGCTGTCCAAAGTCGGGACCCAGGGTGGACCACTCATCTGTGCATCAGTTGGGGATGTCTCTGCGCTGCTGACCTGTCTCCGCTCAAGATGATCTCCTGCTGGCCCCACTATGGACTGGACTCTCACACTATTATGTTAGATCCACTATGGACTAGACTCTCACACTATTATGTTAGATCCACTATGGACTGGACTCTCACTATTATGTTAGATCCACTATGGACTGGACTCTCACTATTATGTTAGATCCACTATGGACTGGACTCTCACTATTATGTTAGATCCACTATGGACTAGACTCTCTCACTATTATGTTAGATCCACTATGGACTAGACTCTCACACTATTATATTAGATCCACTATGGACTGGACTCTCACACTATTATGTTAAATCCACTATGGACTGGACTCTCACACTATTATGTTAGATCCACTATGGACTGGACTCTCACTATTATGTTAGATCCACTATGGATTGGACTCTCACTATTATGTTGGATCCACTATTGACTGGACTCTCACTATTATGTTAGATCCACTATGGACTGGACTCTCACTATTATGTTAGATCCACTATGGACTGGACTCTCACTCTATTATGTTAGATCCACCATGGACTGGACTCTCACTCTATTATATTAGATCCACTATGGACTGGACTCTCACACTATTATGTTAGATCCACTATGGACTGGTCACAATATTATGTTAGATCCACTATGGACTGGACTCTCACTCTATTATGTTAGATCCACTATGGACTGGACTCTCACACTATTATGTTAGATCCACTATGGACTGGACTCTCACTATTATGTTAGATCCACTATGGACTGGACTCTCACACTATCATGTTAGATCCACTATGGACTGGACTCTCACAATATTATGCTAGATCCACTCGACGTCCATTGCACCGGTCGCCCATGGGGGGATCCCCACATCTGCGGTCCCCTCCAAGGTTTCTCATTGTCATCCCACTGGGTTGAGTTTTTCCTTGCCCTGATGTGGGATCTGAGCCGAGGATGTCGTTGTGGCTTGTACAGCCCTTTGAGACTCGTGATTTAGGGCTATATAAGTAAACTTTGATTGATTGATGTCTGCTCTCGGTTGTAAGTGAGAATGTGAAAGGTTGTTGACTGGTGACAAGTCCTGGGTGCACCCCACCTTATGTCGAGAAGCAGCATATAATATGGATGGATATTATGTAAACGGCTCATTAGCTATTTTTTTCTCAAATCAGATGTATGAACATTATTTTAAAGTGCATTTCAAAGAAAGCCTGGCATTGAATAAAGTGTAGTTCTCTGCTGACTGATTGAAAGCCAGGGACTTTGAAGAACAAGTGCTGAACCAGTGAAAATGTCGAGCGTCGTGTCACACAGTCGATACGGGCGAAGTGTGCAGGCTGATGAGAGGAGCAGGAAAGCCCCTGTTGCCATGGCAACCCTGAAACGGATTCTCTTATTAAAAGCCCTGCCGAAGCAAAACAATCACCTCGCGGGGACGGGAAACCCTTCACGACCACTCGCCGAGCCACATTGCTGTTTGGGGCTCTAAAATTGTAAAGCCTCTTCTGTGGTTTGAGAGCCTTCCATCACACTGACATCTTGCTCTATAATATAGTTTTCCTCACGTTGTGCTGTGCTGCGTGCTCAGGCAATATCAACAACTGCTCATTACCGTATCATCTAAGAGGGAGCACGCAATAAAAGCTCTTCACTTTGTGCCTTTGCGAAGACTTATACATCCACGCTACTGGCAATGCAGCAGGGGAATCCTTTCAGTGTCCAATATTGTACTCTTCTACATGATCATTACAAAATTACCATATCATGAGGTTGTTGTGTTTTTAAGTTGTCCCTGCTTTCTCTTAAATCTCCTGAATGGT
This sequence comes from Nerophis lumbriciformis, assembly GCF_033978685.3. Taxonomy (NCBI): domain Eukaryota; kingdom Metazoa; phylum Chordata; class Actinopteri; order Syngnathiformes; family Syngnathidae; genus Nerophis; species Nerophis lumbriciformis. The sequence continues at coordinate 18,073,489 of NC_084561.2, read as the reverse complement.
CAGTAACTGAACTATTTCTCGCATCACAAGCTGAGGAAGTCCATATATGGCAATTTGCCGGGTGTCCAGCGCTGACCACTACTATTGCTTTTTCTTCAATATGGCAGCCAAAAACGTTTTGTTCGGATGTAACTATTGTGTAATAAAGTAATGGGAGTTTTTTTGGTGTTACGTGAGAGCTAAAGACCAACCTCACAGTCACTGCTCCTATGATCTTGCCACTTCACAGACACCTAAACACAAAACTGTTTGATTCCAAATTTTCCAATATTTTTCCAGGGGGGGATAGAATTTATTTTATTTTTATTTTTATTTTTTTGTCATAAAAAAATACAATCATGTGTGCTTACGGACTGTATCCCTGCAGACTGTATTGATCTATATTGATATATAGTTAAAGTACCAATGATTGTCACACACACACTAGGTGTGGCGAAATTTGTCCTCTGCATTTGACCCATCCCCTTGTTCACCCCCTGGGAGGTGAGGGGAGCAGTGGGCAGCAGCGGTGCCGCGCCCGAGAATAATTTTTGGTGATTTAACCCCCAATTCCAACCCTTGATGCTGAGTGCCAAGCAGGGAGGTAATGGGTCCCATTTTTTTATAGTCTTTGGTATGACTCGGCCGGGGTTTGAACTCACAACCTACCGATGTCAGGGCGGACACTCTAACCACTAGGCCACTGAGTAGGTGTCGGAACCAGAAATATTAATAACAGAAAGAAGCAACCCTTTTGTGTGAATGAGTGTAAATGGGGGAGGGAGGTTGTTTTGGGTTTGTGCACTAATTGTAAGTGTATCTTGTGTTTTTTATGTTGATTTAATACAATTAAAAAAATTAAAAATTATTATTTTCTTATTTTTTATTTTTTATTTCTTGTGCGGCCCGGTACCAATCGATCCACGGACCGGTACCGCGCTAGACTGTGCATGTTTACCTAGTGTCTGCAAAAAAACTGAAATAAAATACCTTAAATTTAGGGGCAAACATATTCACTCATCAAAAGCCAATTTTCCTCATTTAATACCGTTCTACACAAACAATTAAATAGCATTCTATGAGACAATAACTCAAATGACGATAAATCAACAAAGTGAAGCTGTAAGTAATTTAACTAAGCGCATCAGAGAATATGACCAAGCCCTAAGGCTAACTATCATCAGCTTCCTAGCAACCAGAAAGACACTGGTGTCAACTCTGTCACCGGTTGCCATTGGAGACATTTTGCAGAACCCCCTTCCACACACACACACACACACACACACACACACACACACACACACACACACACACACACACACACACACACACACACACACACACACACACACACACACACACACATCGCTGTGAAGCTTCCTCCCACATTCTAACAACATGCATGTTGTGGTATTTGGAGACTCGATGTCCAGATGTCCAATAGTTATTTGTTTATATGTGCTCTGCGATTGGCTGCATGGTGTACCCCGTCTCTCACCCAAAGTCAGCTAGGATAGCCTGCAGCTCACTTGGAACCCTAATGAGGACAAGTTGATGACGGAATGTTCGGGTTGTGGTCAGTCGGGGTCGACAGATCGATCCAAATATTGATATTATTGGTGCAAATGGTATAATCTGTATTCTCAAATATTAGTTGTTATTGTTGTTGTTGTTGTGCTGTTTATACTGTTACAATGTTGATGGTGTTGTATTTATATTTTGTTTACAAACTCAGGGAATAAGATCTTGAACGCAGAAGACATTTGAGGGCATAGATCCAAAGGATTTGATTGAGAGCCAATAGTTTCTGCAAACCCGTGTTGTGTTGATTATTATTATACATGCATTACCGGTTTACTCTGTCCACTGTCCTGTATACTGTATATGGTGTTGCTGCCATTGGAAACATTAAGTTCCCTATACGTCCAAAGGAATAATAACATTCAATCTAATCTAAGATACCACAATTTACAGTATCGCCCATATCAAGAACAACAAACACAGGGCAGTGCTGCAGATACCGATAGTGATACCAATACTTAATATTGAAAAATATTCAAAATCATGGAATGATCTTTTGATATAGCCATTTGGCTTGCAGTAACATTTAAACCATTACTTTTCTAATGTATTTAATTGGAATGTAAATCTTACAACAACTCGCGATTCGATTCCAATTCCTGGGGCAACAATTCATGCCAGAATTAAATGTCGATTCAGAATCGATTCTCGCAATTTGGTATAACAAATTATGGTAAAACCTATATATATCACAAAGCGGCTTTTAAAACTAAAGCAATACATAAATAGAGAGGACTCTTTTCTGGTCTGCCCCCCTCTCCTGCGTGGAGAGGTTATTAGGTGACCACAGATGAAGCGCTAGCTGTCCAAAGTTGGGACACGGGGTGGACCACTCATCTGTGCATCAGTTGGGGACGTCTCTGCGCTGCTGACCTGTCTCCACTCAAGATGATCCCCTGCTGGACCCACTATGCACTGGACTTTCACACTATTATGTTAGATCCACTATGGACTGGACTCTCACACTATTATGTTAGATTCACTATGGACTGGACTCTCACACTATTATGTTAGATTCACTATGGGCTGGACTCTCACTATTATGTTAGATCCACTATGGACTGGACTCTCACACTATTATGTTAGATCCACTATGGACTGGACTCTCACACTATTATGTTAGATCCACTATGGACTGGACTCTCACACTATTATGTTACATCCACTATGGACTGGACTCTCACACTATTATGTTAGATTCACTATGGACTGGACTCTCACACTATTATGTTAGATCCACTATGGACTGGACTCTCACACTATTATGTTAGATCCACTATGGACTGGACTCTCACAATATTATGCTAGATCCACTCGACGTCCATTGCACCGGTCGCCCAGGGGGGGGGTGGGTCCCCACATCTGCGGTCCCCTCCAAGGTTTGTCATTGTATCCCATTGTGTTGAGTTTTTTCTTGCCCCGGTGTGGGATCTGAGCCGAGGATGTCGTTGTGGCTTGTGCAGCCCTTTGAGACACTTGTGATTAAAGGCTATATAAATACACTTTGATTGATTGATTGATTGATTGACCTGCTCAGTGGCCTAGTGGTTAGAGTGTCCGCCCTAAAATCGGTAGGTCGTGAGTTCAAACCCCGGCCCAGTCATACCAAAGACTATAAAAATGGGACCCATTACCTACCCTGCTTGGCCCTCAGCATCAAGGGTTGGAATTGGGGGTTAAATCACCAAAATGATCCCCGGACACGGCCACCGCTGCTGCTCACTGCTCCCCTCACCTCCCAGGGGGTGAGGGTGATGGGTCAAATACAGAGGATAATCTCACCACACCTAGTGTGTGTGTGTGACAACCATTGGTAACTTTTAACTTGATTGACTTTTACAAATAAACATTTGCATGGATGAAAGGTAAGACCGACATTTTTTTGTCCAGTTTTATGTATACATTTAAAAGAATTATGGGATTAAGAAGCACTTGAAAATATTATTTTTACTTTAAGCGAATTATTTTTTCTTAATAACATTGATTGACGCAAAATAAGTTAAAAACAATGTCAGTGCCTCACCAAGTATGAACATCGCTGCATGTCACCGATTATATACTGTAATTATAAACAATATCAACAATGCAACAAACAAAAAAACACCTAAATGAAACAAATTATATTTATATAGCGTTTTTCTCTAATGACTCAAAGCGCTTTACATAGTGAAAGCCAATATCTAAGTTACATTTAAACCAGTGTGGGTGGCACTGGGAGCCATACTTGCCAATCTTGAGACCTCGGAATTCGGGAGATGGGGTTTGGGGGGTTGAGGTGGGCGGGGTTTGGTGGTAGCGGGGGTGTATATTGTAGTGACCCGGAAAAGTTAGTGCTGCAAGGGGTTCTGGGTATTTGTTCTGTTGTGTTTATGTTGTGTTACGGTGCGGATGTTCTCCCGTCCTGTCATTCTTGTTTGGTGTGGGTTCACAGTGTGGCGCATATTTGTAACAGTGTTAAAGTTGTTTATACGGCCACTCTCAGTGTGACCTGTATGGCTGTTGACCAAGTATGCCTTGCATTCACCTATGTGTGTGTAAAAGCCACATATATTATGTGACTGTACCGGCACGCTGTTTGTATGGAGGAAAAGTGGACGTGATGACAGGTTGTAGAGGACGCTAAAGGCAGTGCCTTTAAGACACGCCCCCAATATTGTTGTCCGGGTGGAAATCGGTAGAAATTCGGGAGAGTGGTTGCCCCGGGAGATTTTCGGGAGGGGCACTGAAATTCGGGAGTCTCCCGGGAAAATCGGGAGGGTTGGCAAGTATGCTTGGAGCAGGTGGGTAAAGTGTCTAACATAAGGACACAACGGCAGTGACTAGGATGGCGGAAGCGGGGATCCAACCTGGAACCCTCAAGTTGCTGGCACGGCCACTCTACCAACCGAGCTATAAATAAACAGACTGTACCTGAAAATATCGATTCTCGACTACAAAACTATCATTATTAGGGATGTCCGATAATGGCTTTTTGCCGATATCCGATATTCCGATATTGTCCAACTCTTTAATTACCGATACCGATATCAACCGATACCAATATCAACCGATATATACAGTCGTGGAATTAACACATTATTATGCCTAATTTGGACAACCAGGTAGGGTGAAGATAAGGTACTTTTAAAAAAAATTAATAAAATAAAATAAGATAAATAAATCAAAAACATTTTCTTGAATAAAAAAGAAAGTAAAACACTATAAAAACAGTTACATAGAAACTAGTAATTAATGAAAATGAGTAAAATTAACTGTTAAAGGTTAGTACTATTAGTGCGGGGGTCGGCAACCCGCGGCTCTAGAGCCGCATGCGGCTCTTTAGCGCCGCCCTAGTGGCTCTCTGGAGCTTTTTCAAAAATTAATGAAAAATGAAAAAAAGATGAGGGGAAAAAAATATATTTTTTGTTTTAATATGTTTTCTGTAGAAGGACAAACATGACACAAACCTCCTTAATTGGTATAAAGCACACTGTTTATATTAAACATGCTTCCCTGATTCGAGTAGGCGAGCGCGGTTTTGTCCTACTAATTTTGGCGGTCCTTGAACTCACCGTAGTTTGTTTACATGTATAACTTTCTCCGACTTTCTAGAACGTGTTTTATGCCACTTCTTTTTCTGTCTCATTTTGTTCACCAAACGTTGTGCATGAATGCACAAAGGTGAGTTTTGTTGATGTTATTGACTTGTGTGGAGTGCTAATCAGACATATTTGGTCACTGCATGACTGCAAGCTAATCGATGCTAACATGCTATTTAGACTAGCTATATGTACATATTGCATCATTATGCCTCATTTGTAGGTATATATGAGGGCATTTAGTTTCATTTAAGTCCTCTTAATTCAAATTATATCTCATGACACACTATCTGTATGTAATAAGGCTTTTATTTTTTTGCGGCTCCAGACAGATTTGTTTTTGTATTTTTGTGGGCGATCTTATTTATGTGGCTCCACTTCGACAGCGTCTACTCCACGCCATCTTTGTCGTAGTTTTTACCGTCTCCATAGCGAGTCTACTGACTGTTTTTAAATTCGATCTATAGCCTACTTTGTTTTAGAAATGGCAACAGCGGTGGATGCATGTGCATGTACGAGCCCGTCTGCCCCACAACGAGATGATAGTGAAAATGATATTGGCGCAAAACTCTTCGGGTAAAACTCCACTATATATGGATAATCCGCCGATGGGAAAAACGTCACTAATGGGGAAAATTTCAAACGGATCGTTTGGCGCACCTATGAAGGAAGGCAAGATTATCTTATAAATATCTACGCAATGCGTCCACGGTTCGATTTAACATTTTTGGGACTTATCCAGATTCCTAAGACTCAACAGCAGGTACCTATGGGTAAGAAAAACTGGTTATGCATAATAGAGGACCTTTTAACATTATTACATTACATTATCATAGTAAAAAAACAGTAGTCACAATTTACTGTATAATTACTACAAATAACTGTAAAAATTATGATGTCCTCATTAGGGATGATACTCCAAACCGGTTTTCCCGGTTGTTCCATAAGAAAAGAACCGAGTCCTCGGACTCGAATCCCTTTTTGGGAACTGGTACCCGTTATCGAGACCACTATAGTAAAGAAAAAGAGTTGGTTCTTTATTCGAATCCCTTGGAACGAATCCCGTCCCGACCAGAAATGCCCCGTGAGACATCACAAGAAATGACGTCACGTAGCTCAGTCATTAGGCGCAGATAGGGAAAGCAGGAAAAAATATGGACCGGAAAAAGCGCTCCAAGGTGTAATAAAGTTCAAAACAAAAGGTATAATCCAATGAATAACTTTACTGAGATATTTGAGCAGAGTACAAACACATGACGAACACTTTTACGACCAACCGGAAACATAGCAACCAGGCTAGCAACGCACCTCCTTTACGGCAGCTGTCGCAACGTTCTTAAAGCAACCGCATCACATACATATATATACAACATATATGACATGATCTCCCTTTTTTTACTTTTGTTTTTCTTTCCCTGTAAACAAAACAAAATCACACTGTATATGTGTTGTCTGTCTAATTATAAATAATGCAGACGAGGCGTGTTGGCTGAGTTCTTGACGTTTACTTTCACAGCGTGCTCATAACCTCATTCTTAGCTGCCTATGTGTGTGTAAAAGCCACATATATTATGTGACTGTACCGGCACGCTGTTTGTATGGAGGAAAAGTGGACGTGATGACAGGTTGTAGAGGACGCTAAAGGCAGTGCCTTTAAGACACGCCCCCAATATTGTTGTCCGGGTGGAAATCGGTAGAAATTCGGGAGAGTGGTTGCCCCGGGAGATTTTCGGGAGGGGCACTGAAATTCGGGAGTCTCCCGGGAAAATCGGGAGGGTTGGCAAGTATGCTTGGAGCAGGTGGGTAAAGTGTCTAACATAAGGACACAACGGCAGTGACTAGGATGGCGGAAGCGGGGATCCAACCTGGAACCCTCAAGTTGCTGGCACGGCCACTCTACCAACCGAGCTATAAATAAACAGACTGTACCTGAAAATATCGATTCTCGACTACAAAACTATCATTATTAGGGATGTCCGATAATGGCTTTTTGCCGATATCCGATATTCCGATATTGTCCAACTCTTTAATTACCGATACCGATATCAACCGATACCAATATCAACCGATATATACAGTCGTGGAATTAACACATTATTATGCCTAATTTGGACAACCAGGTAGGGTGAAGATAAGGTACTTTTAAAAAAAATTAATAAAATAAAATAAGATAAATAAATCAAAAACATTTTCTTGAATAAAAAAGAAAGTAAAACACTATAAAAACAGTTACATAGAAACTAGTAATTAATGAAAATGAGTAAAATTAACTGTTAAAGGTTAGTACTATTAGTGCGGGGGTCGGCAACCCGCGGCTCTAGAGCCGCATGCGGCTCTTTAGCGCCGCCCTAGTGGCTCTCTGGAGCTTTTTCAAAAATTAATGAAAAATGAAAAAAAGATGAGGGGAAAAAAATATATTTTTTGTTTTAATATGTTTTCTGTAGAAGGACAAACATGACACAAACCTCCTTAATTGGTATAAAGCACACTGTTTATATTAAACATGCTTCCCTGATTCGAGTAGGCGAGCGCGGTTTTGTCCTACTAATTTTGGCGGTCCTTGAACTCACCGTAGTTTGTTTACATGTATAACTTTCTCCGACTTTCTAGAACGTGTTTTATGCCACTTCTTTTTCTGTCTCATTTTGTTCACCAAACGTTGTGCATGAATGCACAAAGGTGAGTTTTGTTGATGTTATTGACTTGTGTGGAGTGCTAATCAGACATATTTGGTCACTGCATGACTGCAAGCTAATCGATGCTAACATGCTATTTAGACTAGCTATATGTACATATTGCATCATTATGCCTCATTTGTAGGTATATATGAGGGCATTTAGTTTCATTTAAGTCCTCTTAATTCAAATTATATCTCATGACACACTATCTGTATGTAATAAGGCTTTTATTTTTTTGCGGCTCCAGACAGATTTGTTTTTGTATTTTTGGTCCAATATGGCTCTTTCACCATTTTGGGTTGCTGACCCCTGTATTAGTGGACCAGCAGCAAGCACAATCGTGTGTGCTTACAGACTGTATCCCTTGCAGACTGTATTGATATATATTGATATATAATGTAGGAACCAGAATATTAATAACAGAGAGAAACAACCATTTTTGTGCACTAATTGTAAGTATATCTTGTTTTTTTTTATGTTGATTTAATAAAAACAAAACAAAAAACGATACCGATAATTTCCGCTATTACATTTTAACGCATTTATCGGACATCTCTAATCATTATTATTAGAGATGTCCGATTAATGCTTTAAAATGTAATAGCGAAAATTATCGGTTTCGTTTTTTTAAATTATCGGTATCGTTTTCTTTTTCTTTTTTTCTTTTTTCTTTTTTTTTATTAAATCAACATAAAAAACACAAGATACACTTACAATTAGTACACCAACCCAAAAAACCTCCCATTCACACTCATTCACACAAAAGGGTTGTTTCTTTCTGTTATTAATATTTCTGATTCCTACATTATATATCAATCAATCAATCAATCAATCAATGTTTATTCATATAGCCCTAAATCACAAGTGTCTCAAAGGGCTGCACAAGCCACAACGACATCCTCGGTACAGAGCCCACACATATATATATATATATCAATACAGTCTGCAAGGGATACAGTCCGTAAGCACACATGATTGTGCGTGCTGCTGGTCCACTAATAGTACTAACCTTTAACAGTTAATTTTACTCATTTTCATTAATTACTAGTTTCTATGTAACTGTCTTTATATTGTTTTACTTTCTTTTTTATTCAAGAAAATGTTTTTAATTTATTTATCTTATTTTATTTTTTTTATTAAAAAGGACCTTATCTACACCATACCTGGTTGTCCAAATTAGGCATAATAATGTGTTAATCCCACGACTGTATATATCGCATACTTGCCAACCCTCCCGGATTTTCCGGGAGACTCCTGTGATGAGATGGCGACTTGTCCAGGGTGTACCCCGCCTTCCGCCCGATTGTAGCTGAGATAGGCTCCAGCGCCCCCCGCGACCCCAAAGGGAATAAGCGGTAGAAAATGGATGGATGGATGGACTCCCGAAATTCAGCGCCTCTCCCGAAAACCTCCCGGGACAAATTTTCTCCCGAAAATCTCCTGAAATTCAGGCGCTAACCCACAATATAACCAGCATACCTGCCCAATCACGTTATAACTGTAGAATGATGGAGGGCGAGTTCTTGGTTTCTTATGTGGGTTTATTGTTAGGCAGTTTCATTAACTTCCTCCCAGCGCGGCAACAACACACAACAACAGCAGTCACGTTTTTGTATACCGTAAAGCAGTTCGTCTGCCGTAAACAGCAATGTTGTGACACTCTTAAACAGGACAATACTGCCATCTAGTGTTATGTGTGTGTATATGTGTAAATAAATGAACACTGAAATTCAAGTATTTATTTATATATATATATATATATATATATATATATATATATATATATATATATATATATATATATATATATATATATACATATATATATATATATATATATATATATATATATACATATATATATATAATACAATTAATATATATATACATATAATAAAATAAATAAATATATATATATATATATATATATATATATATATATATATATATATATATATATATATATATATATATGAAATACTTGACTTGGTGAATTCTAGCTGTAAATATACTCCTCCCCTTTTAGCCACGCCCCCGACCACGCCCCCCTCTACCCCGACCACGCCCACCCCCACCTCCCGAAATCGGAGGTCTCAAGGTTGGCAAGTATGATATATCGGTATCGGTAATTAAGGGTTTGGTCAATATTAGAATATCGGATATCGGCAAAAAGCCATTTTCGGACAACCCTAATTATTATCAATATTTGGATCGATCCGCCCACCTGTGGTTCCCCCCTGCTGACTGACACCCACCGCCCAAATTGAATTCTTGTCAGCCAATAGGCTGTCTCCCTCCTCCCCTCCTCGCCCTCTCCCCTCCCAGCAGTCACATGGCGGCTTCGGCTAACAATGACTCGTCCCTCGCTGTCGGCTCGCTGCCAGTCTCTCTCCGCTGCGCTTTCCCAACCACAACAGACACGACTCTCCCCTCATTTCCCCTGTACCTTTTTCAACTCTTTACAGCGCTGTGAATCTTTTCCGCGAGGAACTTCCGCTGTCGCAGTCGTTCTCATTTGAAGTCCCCGGGAGCAAGAAGCGATGAGTGTTCGGAACTTGAAGCCGGGGCAGAGAGCGAGTCGTGCGGCGTCGTGCTGAGAGGGGAGCCGCCTCTTGTGGTGGTGTTGTCCGGCGAGAACATGAAGTCCAGACGGGATAAACTGAAGATCCCCTCTTTGACGCTAGAGTAAGTCCAGCCTTTTTTTCTCTCCTAACAATGCGTAGAAATCGTGTTATTATTCTGTTTGGGGAAAGAGTCACACCATTTACAGATATAGGAACTGCTGGAATGCCCCAAGTTTTTTTTATGCTTTTATTTTGTAGGAAGCCCTAAACCAGTTATATTAACTACACATTTAAAGTTAAAATTATTTCAGCCATTTTTGCTGTTATGGTTAAGATTATTTTGAACATGCAAAATAATTGACATAGCTACACGGGCATGTTTGCACTTGCACAACTCAACATGTCCAAAAAGTACCGTATTTCCCGCACTATAAGGCGCACCGGATTATAAGGCGCACCTTCAATGAATGGCCTATTTTAAAACTTTGTTCATATATAAGGCGCACCGCATTATAAGGCGCATAGAATAGACGCGGCAGTAGAGGCTGGGGTTACTTTATGCATCCCGTAGATGCGAGACCTGTTGTGGCTCAATATTGGTCCATATATAAGGCGCACCGGATTATAAGGCGCACTGTCAACTTTTGAGAAAATTAGTGCAGAAAATACGGTAATAGGAAGAAGCATGATTTTTTTAATCTGTAAAAAAACAAAACAAAACAAAAAACAGGATTTCTCAGCATATAAGGGGTCGGTCCTATTATAATTATTTTGTACATTTAAAACGCTACCTTATGGTCTACATCAGACCTGGGCAAATTAAGCTTTTCAATCTGGCCCGCCGGACATTCCCAAATAATTTTTTTAGATCTCTAAGATGGAAAGTGTAGCTGCCATTATGATGTGCAGTGATGTTTTCTAATGACCGTAAGTCTTGAACTATACAAAGTATTTCAATGGTTGGGATCTGCGCTTATGGCTGATACACCAGCTACTATGGTAATCTAATTAGTTACTATGGTCATCTAATTGGTTACTATGGTAATCTACGTCACAGCAGCTCAGACGAGGCACCAAGCAGTGTGGGCGGGAAGCGTTTCCACAGACGCAGAAGGAGATTTTCACAACAAAGTTCTAAAGCTTAGTGATATATCAGATGTATCAGATTGTAGGTGGGTTTATTTTGTACCCTTCGCGTTCATATTTCACTGTTTGTTGCTTTTTTGTTGCGTTTCACTTGATTGTAAAATATGTCGATCGAAAGGGGGTGTGACATTCATATTTTGTCAGTATTTCGTGTTTTATCGTTCATAGAAAAATGCACAATTCCATTATGTTTTTAAGGCGGTCTGTCATAACGTTTTTAGCATTCAATCAGACATTATTGTGAGGTTTTGTATTAGTGTTCCTAAAAATAGATATACCGGGCCCCAGACACATTTTTTTCTCTAAATGTGGTCCCCAAGTCAAAATAATTGCCCAGGCCTGGTCTACATCCAGGGTTCTTAACCTTTTTGACCTCGGGGCCCCATTTTTCCACTACAGACGGGCTTGGGGGGGCAGGGCCCACTCAAATATTAACACTGAATTAAATCTTACCCTTCATTTTAATCATTTTCAAAATGATATCCAACCTACTAACAGTTTAACAGGATACACCTTGTCAAATAATATTAAATCATGTGTTGAGCCCTCAAATGTATTATCAAGTCTTAGGTCAGGCTGATTACAAAAATAAATACTGATCACAAATACTGCAAAAGAAAGGACTCGTGAAAACTGAAAAATACATTTACATGCCATTACGCGGCGCTAAAATAAATTCTAACTGAATTAATCATCATAAAAAACACAGGCTGTCAATAAAATTTCAGTGCAAATGAAAATACAGCTTCACCACTTTAGTCATAATTTTTGCATTTAAGAAACTTCTCTCTGACTTTAGCTCCAGAGGTCTGTTTGTTTGATAGTGTCATTACTGCCACATGTGGTGGAAAAGTGTATTACAAGAAAGTACTGCTTTTATGGCCCACAGCTAAGAAACAGATCTTTGTTTGGCGGCCCTCTAGGGGGCGCAATGGTTAAGAAACAATGGTCTACTTAACATGTAAAGGTGTCTCTTTGGTCAAAATGTTGCATAGGTTCTGTTTTACAGACCATCTTCAAGCTACTTTCTGACCGTCTCCTCAGGATGCGCCGTTTTGTGGGCGATCTTATTTATGTGGCTCCACTTCGACAGCGTCTACTCCACGCCATCTTTGTCGTAGTTTTTACCGTCTCCATAGCGAGTCTACTGACTGTTTTTAAATTCGATCTATAGCCTACTTTGTTTTAGAAATGGCAACAGCGGTGGATGCATGTGCATGTACGAGCCCGTCTGCCCCACAACGAGATGATAGTGAAAATGATATTGGCGCAAAACTCTTCGGGTAAAACTCCACTATATATGGATAATCCGCCGATGGGAAAAACGTCACTAATGGGGAAAATTTCAAACGGATCGTTTGGCGCACCTATGAAGGAAGGCAAGATTATCTTATAAATATCTACGCAATGCGTCCACGGTTCGATTTAACATTTTTGGGACTTATCCAGATTCCTAAGACTCAACAGCAGGTACCTATGGGTAAGAAAAACTGGTTATGCATAATAGAGGACCTTTTAACATTATTACATTACATTATCATAGTAAAAAAACAGTAGTCACAATTTACTGTATAATTACTACAAATAACTGTAAAAATTATGATGTCCTCATTAGGGATGATACTCCAAACCGGTTTTCCCGGTTGTTCCATAAGAAAAGAACCGAGTCCTCGGACTCGAATCCCTTTTTGGGAACTGGTACCCGTTATCGAGACCACTATAGTAAAGAAAAAGAGTTGGTTCTTTATTCGAATCCCTTGGAACGAATCCCGTCCCGACCAGAAATGCCCCGTGAGACATCACAAGAAATGACGTCACGTAGCTCAGTCATTAGGCGCAGATAGGGAAAGCAGGAAAAAATATGGACCGGAAAAAGCGCTCCAAGGTGTAATAAAGTTCAAAACAAAAGGTATAATCCAATGAATAACTTTACTGAGATATTTGAGCAGGGTACAAACACATGACGAACACTTTTACGACCAACCGGAAACATAGCAACCAGGCTAGCAACGCACCTCCTTTACGGCAGCTGTCGCAACGTTCTTAAAGCAACCGCATCACATACATATATATACAACATATATGACATGATCTCCCTTTTTTTACTTTTGTTTTTCTTTCCCTGTAAACAAAACAAAATCACACTGTATATGTGTTGTCTGTCTAATTATAAATAATGCAGACGAGGCGTGTTGGCTGAGTTCTTGACGTTTACTTTCACAGCGTGCTCATAACCTCATTCTTAGCTGCCGGGTGGCGACATGCAACAACACTTTTCGGGGCTACCGCGCATGCTCGTCACTCCCGTTGCATGCTGGGTAGTGTAGTTGTTATATTCCCTAGCCTAGCTCATAACATCACATCTTTCCCCCTATAAAGAAATAATGTTAACTCAATAAAGTGTATTTCTTTTTTTAGTTTTAACTTTTCATTTTTTAGCATTGTAACCACATTTGCAAACAACTTTTCTCTTCATAGAATTTTCTTTCAATAAATAAGTAAAGTGCAACAATGTCAAAGCATCATAACAAACAGTTATGTCAAATATCAGCAGAAGTGCACTTTTTGGAGAGCTCTATTATTTTCAGTTTTGTGCCCAAGGGACTGATTTTGTTTAACACTATATTATTATTTATACACCTATAGTGATCACAGAAACAGGTTGTTTTTGTGTCACTGTATATATTTGTTTTTCTGAAATATAATATACTTTGGGTAACAACAGTCAATATTTATTTATTTTATTTTATTTTTTTAGGGGGGTAACAGTCAATATTTATTTATTTATTAGATTTTATTTTTTTATTATATAATAAAAGTGAACTTTTGTTAAACCAAATATTGTGTTTTTTTTCCCATATACAACAACCTATCTGGACTCGATAAGAGAATCGTTAAGGAATCGGTTCGATAAGAGGATTCGATAATTGGCTCGAACTCGATAATTTCTTATCAAACATCATCCCTAGTCCTTATATTTCCACAGTAAGACACTAGAATCATAGTCTAAATCATAGTCACATGTAAATCCAAACTGATTTGTCTCTGAAGGTGTTCCGTAGACTACATTGCACAACTGAGAGAGTACAGTAACAATAAATTATTGTAAAGATATTTTACTGTTAAAGTTATGCAATTATTAGCCAGTAATTTGCTGTGAATTACAAGGTTCCCGATTTCACCCCCCCTTGTCTGTTTTTGAGCTTCCATTACTAATAGTTTCTTTGGTGCGGCGTAGCTCGGTTGGTAGAGTGGCCGTGCCAGCGACCCGTGTTTGATCCCCGCTTCTGACGTCCTCGTCACTGCCGTTGTGTCTTTGTGCAAGACACTTTACCCAACCGCTCCGAGTGCCACCCATACTGGCTTAAATGTAACTTAGATATAGGGTTTGACTATGTAAAGCGCTTCACTTCACTTAATTTCCCGTGATTCACCATTATTTTCCTAGCGTGAATGAAAAGGATGCAAATGTTTGATAGCTTGCCCAGTGATGTAAACGACTATACATGATTTTCTTGTTTACTTTGATTTCTACAATACTGCTGCTTAATGAACCCACCTAATATAATTCACTTGTAATATGTTTTACGACTTTAACCTACATTTTCACACACTTGGTGAGAATGTAGCCACCATATGTTTAGTATTTTCCATTGTCCCGCTCTTTCATTTAGCATTATTTTCTCACTTTTCTCACACACATACTCACAATGTTTTTTTTAATCATCATACACACATATATTTTTATATTTTAAAGGCCGTGGTTTTTGCACACACCCACACATCAATTGTATGAAGCATGGTGGGAAGTGATGGGTATGGCGGGGTACCTACTACCTACTAGATGCTGATCCATAAGACGTAGGAGCGTAGGAATCAATCTAGGAGGATGATCTCAGTCACTGTTTATTTTTATTGTCTTTTTTAGGCACTCAGCTGGTGCACCCGCACAGATACAAAGGTGGGAGGGAGGGGCTGCCTTATAACAGTATGCATATGTTTGAGTTTGTACCTTTTTAGTAAGGCTTTGGAGAAGACTGGATCATGCTGCATATGCACACTTTCGGGCAAACTTTTCTCACATAGTAACATAACTTGCCGTTAATGTTCTGGATTATGGTGTCTGCATTTTGCTGCTGTTAATTCTGTGAATGTTTTTTTCATACCGACAGAATATCACCAGTGTATGGAAGTAGAATTGTCTCACAGCAACTTATAACTATATCAATATGATATTAATACAAAAATAAATATACAAATACAAATTTGATATACAAATAAATAAATAATTTGTATAAATAAACGCGTATTTGTAAATATATTTTTGAGATTTTAATATAAATATGCTTGATTTTTGTATTTGTATTTGTATTGAATTTGTATATGTGGATCGCCTTTTTGCTTTTGTGTCGATGAGACATTCCTACCACAAACCAGATGCACAAATAAATGGGACCTACACACTCCCCTGAACAACTAGCAGAGGGCACTGCAGCCAGAGCGGTCTGGGTCACAGACAGGGTCAGACCCTGGCAAGCCAATCAGAGGCACACTAGGGAGGGTCATATTACGTCATGACTTTTGGGATGATTTGACACACATTGCACTGATAAGAGATCAGTATTTACATCGGGACAAGGTCATTAAACGGCATTGATACAATAAAATAAGCAGCTAGCACGGTCTTTCAGATTAACTGGATAAATTAGCATTAGCTAATACAACACTAACATTAGCTAGCTCAGGCCCGTTGTGCGTTCTCTCTGTAAAGACGTGGATTGTTTTTGTGCAGAGAACTCCGGGCATTTTGCATATAATGCTCTGTGACCCAGACCGCTCTGGCTGCAGTGCCCTCTACTGGTTGTTCAGGGGAGTGTGTAGGTCACATTTATTTGTGCATCTGGTTTGTGGTAGGAATGTCTCATCGACACAAAAGCAAAAAAGCGATCCACATATGCAAATACAAATACAAAATCAAGCATATTTATATTCAAATCTCCAAAATATATTTACAAATACACGTTTATTTATACAAGTTCTTGATTTATTTGTATGTCACATTTTTATATTTATACATTTTTTTGTATATATTTTCAAATCTCAAAAATATATTTACAAATACCCTTTTTTATACAAATTATTTATTTGTAAATCACATTTGTATTTGTATATTTATTAATATATGCATATGTATTAGTATCATATTGATATATATAAGTTGATGTGAGACAATTCTACTTCCATACCAGTGAGTCAGTGCAGACTGAAGACGTTCTGATGAAACTGAAATGACACGTTACTCGTCACCAAATCACTTTTTCAAGGGCTTTGTTTGAGGGATCTCGAGGAGAAACTGTTTAGACGCAACATGGCATAATGAGCTGTGTAATTATAACCCAGTCTATAGAGCGAGGAGTGTTTGTGCAGGGCCTAACATCCTCTCTGCATTACTATGACAACGTGTTCATTAGTGTTTTGGTAGCTGGTTTGGAAGCCGCCGCAGCTCTGAGACAATAGGCGCACTGTGGAGCTGCAGCTCACATCTGAACAGGCAAATCGTTAAGAAACCGGCGCGGGGGTCAGCATCAGGGTGAGGCACGCCTTTGGGTGGCTGAGCCGGCATATTTGGAGGCAAAAATGATGCGCTGAGATGAGAATGTCGGCTGCTGCACAACACGTGACACCAGTATGTTGTCATGCTGTATGTTTGCACCATCCAGTGTTGTGTTGTGCTTACTTAGCACATGTTGGACAATGACATTTCCTGCCTGGTGTGTGTTGACATCCAGTCGCTAACTTCCTCTAAAAATCAGCTACAGTCACCCTACCTCATTCTTTTACATGACTGTTTATTTATGTATGATTACTACTCTACTGCAGTGTTTTTCAAGTGAGATATTGTTTGGTGTGCCGTGGGAGATTATGTAATTTCACCTAATTGGGTTAAAAAATATTTTTTGCAAACCAGTATTTATAATCCGCAAATGTGCCGTTGTTGAGTGTCTGTGCTGTCTAAAGCTCGGCAGAGTGACAGTGTAATATTTTTCCATATCAGTAGGTGGCAGCAGGTAGCGAATTGCTTTGTAGATGGGAACCACGACGATGGTTTGCAGGTAAAAAGGTATCTTTACGCTTGAACCAAAAATAAACAAAAGACGACTGCCGCTAAGAAAAGGCATTGAAGCTTAGGGATAGCTATGCAAAACAAAGCTAAAATTGAACCCGCTGCAAAGTAAACAAAAACAGAATGCTGGACGACAGCAAAGACTTACAGCGGGTGGAGCAGACGGTGTCCACAAAGTACATCCGTACATGACAATCAACACCAAAATAGGAGCGCAAGACAAGAACTAAAACACTACACACAGGAAAACACCAAAAAACTCTAAATAAGTCACGGCGTGATGTGACAGGTCATGACAGTACACCTACTTTGAGACAAGAGCTATATTGAAGCATGGTTGGTTATGGTTTGAATTTATATCCAACAATTGCGAGAACAACTTTTTACTGTCAATATCGGCTACTGACATACTTGCCAACCCTCCCGGATTTTCCGGGAGACTCCCGAAATTCAGCGCCTCTCCCGAAAACCTCCCGGGACAAATTTTCTCCCGAAAATCTCCCGAAATTCAGGCGGACTCAGGTCCTCATGGGTTTATTGTTAGGCAGTTTCATTAACGTCCTCCCAGCGCGGCAACAACACACAACAGCAGTCACGTTTTTGTATACCGTAAAGCAGTTCGTCTGCCGTAAACAGCAATGTTGTGACACTCTTAAACAGGACAATACTGCCATCTAGTGCATTTGATGAAAGCACTTTTGTGCGTGCCACACATCAATGCATCATCAGAGACAGGGTGTTCAGCATGGTTAGAAAAATAGTGACAGAGAATAGAACAAGGATGGACAGTTCAACCATTAACTCAACAATGAGTAGATGAGTGTTATGTGTGTGTATATGTGTAAATAAATGAACACTGAAATTCAAGTATTTATTTTATATATATATATATATATATATATATATATATATATATATATATATATATATATATATATATATATATATATATAATAAAATAAATATACATATATACATATAATAAAATAAATATACATATATATATATATATACATATAATAAAATAAATATACATATATATGTATATATATATATATATATATATATATATATATATATATATATATATATATATATATATATACAGGTAAAAGCCAGTAAATTAGAATATTTTGAAAAACTTGATTTATTTCAGTAATTGCATTCAAAAGGTGTAACTTGTACATTATATTTATTCATTGCACACAGACTGATGCATTCAAATGTTTATTTCATTTAATTTTGATGATTTGAAGTGGCAACAAATGAAAATCCAAAATTCCGTGTGTCACAAAATTAGAATATTACTTAAGGCTAATACAAAAAAGGGATTTTTAGAAATGTTGGCCAACTGAAAAGTATGAAAATGAAAAATATGAGCATGTACAATACTCAATACTTGGTTGGAGCTCCTTTTGCCTCAATTACTGCGTTAATGCGGCGTGGCATGGAGTCGATGAGTTTCTGGCACTGCTCAGGTGTTATGAGAGCCCAGGTTGCTCTGATAGTGGCCTTCAACTCTTCTGCGTTTTTGGGTCTGTCATTCTGCATCTTCCTTTTCACAATACCCCACAGATTTTCTATGGAGCTAAGGTCAGGGGAGTTGGCGGGCCAATTTAGAACAGAAATACCATGGTCCGTAAACCAGGCACGGGTAGATTTTGCGCTGTGTGCAGGCGCCAAGTCCTGTTGGAACTTGAAATCTCCATCTCCATAGAGCAGGTCAGCAGCAGGAAGCATGAAGTGCTCTAAAACTTGCTGGTAGACGGCTGCGTTGACCCTGGATCTCAGGAAACAGAGTGGACCGACACCAGCAGATGACATGGCACCCCAAACCATCACTGATGGTGGAAACTTTACACTAGACTTCAGGCAACGTGGATCCTGTGCCTCTCCTGTCTTCCTCCAGACTCTGGGACCTCGATTTCCAAAGGAAATGCAAAATTTGCATGGTTGGGTGATGGTTTGGGGTGCCATGTCATCTGCTGGTGTCGGTCCACTCTGTTTCCTGAGATCCAGGGTCAACGCAGCCGTCTACCAGCAAGTTTTAGAGCACTTCATGCTTCCTGCTGCTGACCTGCTCTATGGAGATGGAGATTTCAAGTTCCAACAGGACATGGCGCCTGCACACAGCGCAAAATCTACCCGTGCCTGGTTTACGGACCATGGTATTTCTGTTCTAAATTGGCCCGCCAACTCCCCTGACCTTAGCCCCATAGAAAATCTGTGGGGTATTGTGAAAAGGAAGATGCAGAATGCCAGACCCAAAAACGCAGAAGAGTTGAAGGCCACTATCAGAGCAACCTGGGCTCTCATTACACCTGAGCAGTGCCAGAAACTCATCGACTCCATGCCACGCCGCATTAACGCAGTAATTGAGGCAAAAGGAGCTCCAACCAAGTATTGAGTATTGTACATGCTCATATTTTTCATTTTCATACTTTTCAGTTGGCCAACATTTCTAAAAATCCCTTTTTTGTATTAGCCTTAAGTAATATTCTAATTTTGTGACACACGGAATTTTGGATTTTCATATGTTGCCACTTCAAATCATCAAAATTAAATGAAATAAACATTTGAATGCATCAGTCTGTGTGCAATGAATAAATATAATGTACAAGTTACACCTTTTGAATGCAATTACTGAAATAAATCAAGTTTTTCAAAATATTCTAATTTACTGGCTTTTACCTGTATATACATACATATAATAAAATAAATATATATACATACATATAATAAAATAAATATATATATGTGTATGTATATATATATATATATATATATATATATATATATATATATATATATATATATATATATATATATATATATATATATATATAGCTAGAATTCACTGAACGTCAAGTATTTCTTATATATATAGATATATATATATATATAGATATATATATATCTATATATATATGAAATACTTGACTTGGTGAATTCTAGCTGTAAATATACTCCTCCCCTTTAGCCACGCCCCCTTCCCACCCCGACCCGTCCCACCCCCACCCCCCTCCCCCCACCTCCCGAAATCGGAGGTCTCAAGGTTGGCAAGTATGGCTACTGAGTTTCATTTTTTAATGTTTTCTGCTGGTGGTGTGCTTCTGGATTTTTTTAAATGGAAAAAAATGTGCCTTGGCTCAGAAAAGGTTGAAAAACACTGCTCTACTGAGCCGCTGCACTGAAAAGGGCAGACATTTTGCAAAACATGCACTCCTGCGCTAGTATTTTTCTAACTAATACACCACACGGTAGCACTGTTATTAACCCTCAAAGTTTGTACCTGCATATGAAATTTCTTTACAAAACCCCCACGTCAACTTTTTGAGTTTAGCCAAATCAGCATGCAATTTGGTACACACCTTTAGGGGACTGACCAGAACATGTCTGTAAACTCTGAGCAAGATTGGTTGAAAAACATCCTTGCAGGGCCGCAGGTAGGACTTAGCAACTAATTGCAATTGTTTGATGACCATTTGTATTGTACTACATCAGGGCCGGCCCGTGGCATAGGCCGTATAGGCAAATGCTAAGGGCGCCGTCCATCAGGGGGCGCCACGCCAGTGCCACAAATGTTGGAGAAAAAAAAAAGAAAAAAAAGTTGGTACTATTATTTCTAAATACAAAAAATAATCCCACGTTAATTAAAATGCAAAGTAAAGCCTATTTAATAGAAATATTATTTGTTACAACATTACGCCCCCCCCCCCCGCGCACGGTGCGCCCCCTCCCTTCCCGTATCATGACTCTTTTTGGACGTCACCACATCAAAAAATCAACACAAGATGTCAAAACGGCCAAAATTGTCAGGTGCCCAGGGAAGAAAATAGAGAAAAGAAGAGGAGTAGAAACGAGAAAAGACAGAGGTAGCAGGTAGGTAACGTTAGCCTACATGAAATTATTTGTCTGTTACAGAATGTGATAGTAACCTGGCTTTTTAGCATTAAGCTAATGTTACATGATTCGGCAATTGCTAATCAATAAATAGCTAGTTCTGTTTTAACGTCGGGTTAATATTGTCCACCCCTTTATATATTAGGTATAGTTGTAAGTTAAAAAAAAAGGTCAAAGACAAAGCTATTCGGTTTCTTGTGAGTATATACACTTCACTGCCGATGTGGGTGGGGGCGCCACCTAAAATCTTGCCTAGGGCGCCAAATTGGTTAGGGCCGGGCCTGTACTACATGTATGCTAGCATATCTCCCAAAGTATTCTGACTACCACCCATAGGGAGTGCCACAACATTTAAAAAACATTCTGTCAGTACTCTTGAAGAAAATATATAGTTTAATTGTATCCCCTTATTTGCATAGACAACCTGCAGTGTTTCCCACTGCACTGCAATCTATTTGTGGTGGTGGGTCGAGAGGGAGGGGGGGGGTCCATATGACATCATTACCTAATTTGCATAATTGGCCATGACGTATGTTCATGAATTTTTTTTTTTAAAGTCAAAGAAAAAAACATACATTTATTTTAGGCCTCGGCGATAGAGCCAAAATATAAAATCTCACATTTTGTCACAAAAAATTTGATTTAAGATTTTTGGGGATTTCCCCCCCCTACTTTTTAAAAAAAAACAATCAATACAAATGACAGACATAATTCAAAACACGTTTTTCTTTAATTTAATCAAAAACTAGTACCGGTAGTTTGAAATGACACTGCATACGCTGTATCTTACTCTTAGCAAAATTCCAATTTGTGTAATGTTCTTTTTAGACCAAATATAAATAATAACGTTCAAAGAACCAAATTAAAGAGCTTCCTCTAGCAGGCAACACTTCTTCTGTCTTGAACAAATTACATTTATTAACAAAAATGTAGCATTGCACATTGCATGCAAATATATAATCTCTAACATTAAGATGAATAATGTGCAAATTTAAAACTCCTATCTTGAATAAAATACTTCTGTAAATAAAAATGTAGTATTGTACACTGTCTGCAAATAAATAATCAGGTAAACATTGAGAGGATTATTGGTTTAGTAAGTGACTCAACGCAGGCTTTTTTTCATTGTATGTGCATCACATCTTGGCGGTGTGCAGAGCGACTGATTCCACTATACTAAGCTGCTTTTTAGCGGGAGTTTGTTTGTTGTTACGGTCTTGTTTGCCTCGCAAAGAGTTGCGTTTCCCTCCTCGGCTGGAGGCTTGTTTCAGATGCAGGAATACGTTTGTTGTGCTGCTGTCTTTTTTAAACAACCTTTGCAACGTGCAGTCATTTGTTCCACGCCTGTTGCTGCAAAACCAAACTACTGTCAACACTTTTCTTTTCTTTGGATCTAACGTTGAGCTCTTGTTAGTGTTGGCATTAACCATGTTTTGCTACATGTGTGAATCTCTGCTAATGAAGTAAGGAGGCGGGTGGAAGCTATAAAAGCTCCGGTGGGCAAAAAGTATATCGTAGCAATAGGCGGGAAAAATTTGATTTTGATTTTTTAAATAATCTGCAACAAAAACTTGAATTTATCAATACATCATCCAGGCCTATGTTATTTAAAGAAAGCTTTGTGTTATATGGGACGATATCGGCTTGCATCCAAAATACCTGATAGAAGGGCTCTGATGCAAGCAGTCCTGCAGCGCATTTGCAAAGCTTGACAGCCAGTTAACATCTAAATGTCCTGCAAAAAACACATACGGTGGGTATTTTCCTGTGTTTTAATGAAGTAATTAATACAATGTAAACATGGTAGGCTATAGGCTACTAGCAGCTACACAACAGCTACGCACACAGTAGCACAAAAAAGTAGCTATACGTAATACGTGTCCCAAATTGAACAATATTGCAGTCTAAAGAGCAACATTTGTCAATATAAACAATTATCAAATAACTATTGTTGCATATTACTTACAGATTACAACGTCTCCGAGCCAGAAGCGTATTAGAAAGTATCAGTAACAAACGTGTCCGCATCATTCAACTTACTGCATCATGAGCTTAACTTTATGAATTATTGTGGCCACTCGATGTCACTATAAACACTTGCCACTCCACTTCAACTGAAAGACAACATTAGTCCATTACAGACTGTTGATATTGAATAGGTTAGTGTTTTTACATCAATCATTATTCCCTGTTTGAGTAACTTATCTCTTTTTTTCGAATATTCCACACTACAAAATAATAAAAGAATGTATGATTTGTGCTGTTATTCGTGCGGCCAATACTCAAGGCTCCAATATCGGTATTCAGTTGGAAGTGAAAAGTTGTATCGGGACTGACCTTGTTATTAGTTATTAGTATCAACAGTTCAGTTTTTCCCATTACATAATGCCATTTTGCTTATATTTAAAAGTTTTGCTGTGTTTGTGTATTTTTCTCCTAGAATCTCCCTTGGGCTCTTAGGAAATAACCAGCGGCCCGCAAATAGTCAGTTTCGTGCATGTCGTGATGTCTTCTCCCGCAGTGAATACTTAGCCTTTAGGGACCGCTTGTATTCGATAATTGAGTTAACACATGATACAAGAAACACTTCCTGTCTTCCACTTTTAATGCATACCCCATGGGAATTTGGTACGCCTCTGCACTGAACTGAAGGCTGTATTTATACATTTACCGTTACACCGCCGGTATCTAGAGGGGTATGAAAATTCGTCATACTCTATATAGTGACAAAATCTCTAAGTTGGCAACACTGATCCCTCCAACTATGTCTTTTTATTAGGGATGTAACAATATCAAAATGTCACGGTATGATAATGTCACGGTGCAATACGGTATTATTGTGGAGTTGTCCAAAAAAAAGAAGACTTTGTAAAAATGTCATAGTGTATGAAATAAAGTGGCAGGAACATTTAGGATAAACACATTTACTGTAATTGAACACAAACATAATGCTCACATGCTGTTCTAATCTTATCTATTACTACAAATATATATTTCTAAATGCAAATAATAGTGCTGGAACTTCTACTGTTACATGCAAATGTTAAAAAAACAACAACTTTAAGTTGAGTGTCTTTAAAACGACAATGTAAACACCCAGTGTAAAACAATATTCAACTTTTACTTTCTGATAAGCAATGTCCTCTGCATTGGACATTTATTTTTATAAGTTTGGAAAATGCTGTTTCTCTGAAAAACTTTTAACTTTTAAATATTAAATACCTCAAAAATTGATGTGTAGCTCCACTGGCTTCAAATATATTTTCCGGGTGATGGTTTTTTTGTTAGTGCTACCATCAGACCATTGCTTTAAGGCCCCACTTTCCCAGAAAAACATATATTAAAAAAAATGTCATTCCTACTGCCATTGTCCTGTAAACAAAAATAGATGAACACTGTTGCATCATATTTTCTATTTTACATTTTGTGTGGGTTTTAATGTTTTTTATCTCATTGTTCTGTCCTGTAATCTTGTATTGGAGCCTGTCAAAGATGAACATCTGTTTTGTAACAGACAATAAAGGTTTATATATATATATATATATATATATATATTTTTTTTTTTTTTCTTTTTTTTTTTCTGATAAGCACTGTCCTCTGCAATGGACATTTTGTTATATCAGTTTGGAAAATGTTGGTTTTGCTGAAAAGTTTACTGACAATGTCACTTTTAACAATGTAAATACCTAAAAAAAATTACCGGTATGTTTAACTCCATTGACCTCAAATATATTTTCCATGTGATGGTTTACCTGCGATGAGGTGGCGACTTGTCCAGGGTGTACCCCGCCTTCCGCCTGAATGCAGCTGAGATAGGCTCCAGCACCCCCCGCGACCCCAAAAGGGACAAGCGGTAGAAAATGGATGGATGGATGGATGGATGTGATGGTTTATTAAGTAGCTTCTCATATTTCCCACTTTTCTTTGCAGTACGCAGACTTTATTACCTCCGCCAAAGAGGTTATGTCGTCGCCAGGGTTTGTAGAATTATAGAAGGATTTTGATGAAATGTTAAGGAAATGTCAGTAAAAAAACAATTCCACGTATCTACCGTCTTTTTCTGAGTATAAGTCGCACCGGAGTATAAGTCGCACCTGCATAATAAAAAAGGAAAAAAACATATATAAGTCACACTGGAGCCCGGCCAATCTATAAAAAAAACTGCGACTTGTAGTCCGAAAAATACGGTACTACGAACACACTTCTCCCGCATGCTTTCTCCTTTTCTCACCGTAACGCTGTGCCACGCCCCCACTTGCTGCGCAAAAGATTATGGGAGATGCAGTTTATTTCAGACCAGCCAATGCAAAAGCGACAGAAAAACAACTACACTCCCCAAGTTTTTATTTGACACCGTCACGGCATTATTGTGAGGGTTTTAAAACGGCAATACTGTGGTATCTACAATACCGTTACTTCACTACGTTTTATTAGTTTATTTTTATGGGAAACACTGACCTGAGTTTATTTAGTTGTCCAATATAGTGCAGGTTTTTACAGCACTGAGGTTAGACGAGATAAACCGCAGCCTACAGAACACCAGGAATGGGAGGCAGGAGAAGCTTACCGCATATAGACATTAAACATGGCGACACACAGCTTTGCGCCGGGTAATTGTGGACTTTCTGTTTATGCCCCAATCATCAGGTGTCCTAAAAGCTAATGCGGAAATGTGTTGAACTTTTGTCTGCTCTGTTCTATGCCAGACAGTATGTACAGTATCACACACACATTTTCAAAGTGATCTACGCAGGCGTGCACAGCCAGCCTTTAAGAAACAACGTTCCAACTGACAGGCTGAAGTCCCGTAGTTTCTCACAAGTTCTGCGATTCACTGATGGTAGATAGCAGCCTCTGAAGGTCTCCGTCAGAGTACTAATCAATGAAACCATGTCTTGCCTTTCAGTTTATCGCCCACTTGTCAGAGCCCCACCCTCCTGAGCCCGTGCAGCCCCTGCAGCCCTTGCAGTCCCTTGCAAACCCTTCACCCCTGGAGGTAAGATGGCCAAAAGTCGCACACCGCTGTGAGCGCGAACTATACGATTCATGACACGTAAGGAGGCCTTGTCTAAAAGTGTCTTACCTCTCAGTCACTTCTCAAAAGGTTATTTCCGTAACGACCTCTGCTAAAAGAAGAGTGTTGTCAACCAGCAAGTTGTTTGGCCTTTCTATTGAATCGATGGCATTTGTTAGTTGTAACTCTCTCTTTTTTCAACTCTAAATCAGATAATACCCATTGAATTATTTAAAATATGTACAGTTTTGGCCCATGGCAGGCAATTGTTTTTTTTTAATTTTAATTTTAGCAAACTGATTACTATTACTGAAAGTAACAGGAGTGAGTTTTTCGCATAGAAATAGCAAATACATGAAAAATACAGTAGTCACTTATAGCACGCTGAGTTGACTCTAGAGATGTTCGATAATGGCTTTTTTGCAGATATCCGATATTGGCCAACTCTTAATTACCGATTCCGATACCGATATATACAGTCGTGGAATTAACACATTATTATGCTCAATTTTGTTGTGATGCCCCGCTGGATGCATTAAACAATGTAACAAGGTTTTCCAAAATAAATCAACTCAAGTTATGGAAAAAAATGCCAACATGGCACTGCCATATTTATTATTGAAGTCACAAAGTGCATTATTTTTTTTAACATGCCTCAAAACAGCAGCTTGGAATTTGGGACATGCTCTCCCTGAGAGAACATGAGGAGGTTGAGGTGGGCGAGGTTGGGGTGGGGGGGTTGAAGTGGGGGGTAGGGGTAGCGGGGCGTGTATATTGTAGCGTTCCGGAAGAATTAGTGCTGCAAGGGGTTCTGGGTATTTGTTCTGTTGTGTTTATGTTGTGTTACGGTGCGGATATTCTCATTCTTGTTTGGTGTGGGTTCACAGTGTGGCGCATGTTTGTAACAGTGTTAAAGTTGTTTATACGGCCACCCTCAGTGTGACCTGTATGGCTGTTGACCAAGTATGCAGGGATTCACTTGTGTGTGTGAAAATCTGTAGATATTATGAGACTGGGCCGGCACACAAAGGAAGTGCCTTTAAGGTTTATTGGCGCTCTGTACTTCTCCCTACGTCCGTGTACACAGCGGCGTTTTAAAAGTCATACATTTTACTTTCTGAAACCGATCATTTTGAAACCGATACCGATCATTTCCGATATTACATTTTAAAGCATTTATCGACTGTAGTTGTAACTCTCTCTTTTTTCAACTTGAAATCAGATAATACCCATTGAATTATTTAAAATGTGTACAGTTTTGGCCCATGGCAGGCAACTTTGTTTGTTTTTTTAAATTTTAATTTTAGCAAACTCGTAACAGGAGTGAGTTTTTCGCATAGAAATACCAAATACATGAAAAATACAGTAATCACTTATAGCATGTAGAGTTGACACTAAGCTCATTGCAGTGATTTAACAAAAAAATATATTGTAAATATAAACAAGTCATTTTGGTAACAGGACTGTGCTGAGATTTCTACCCCCACCCGGGTCATTGTTTAAATATCAAATATGCAGAATAATAAACGAGTAAACTTACTTTTAGCCTTCCCATGTCCTGCAGAGTATCTGAATAATGCCACTTCCTGTGGACCATGTGACGTGTGGAATAAGGGGCAATGTGTTAGGGCAGGGGTCGGCAACCCAAAATGTTGAAACAACCATATTGGACCAAAAATAAAAAAAATAAAAATCTGTCTGCGGCCGCAAAAATTAAAAGCCTTATATAAGTGTTATAAAGAAGGCAACACATGATGTAAGTGTCTATATTAGCTATATTAGCCTACTATCAAAATGACTATGTGTCGCAGGCTGACCCAAATGTTCGTTGATAGAAATGTTAAAATTTAGAATTTATTCTACACGTTTTTATGACATTGGAAAACATTAGTAAAACGGAGGCTTCTCAGTCGGTGAGATAACTTCTGGAAATTACTGGCTTAGAATGGCCAACAGGTCCAAGTCCAAGTTAAAGGAAATGGCAGGCTCTCTTCTTCTAACGGATTTATTATCATCTTTGCAAGCCAGGCAACATTTGCTGTGGTCTATAACGGCCAGAGGTGTGAACTCGAGTCACATGACTTGGACTCGAGTCAGACTCGAGTCATGAATTTGATGACTTTAGACTCGACTTGACAAAATGTAAAGAGACTTGCAACTCGACTTAGACTTTAACATCAATGACTTGTGACTTCACTTGGACTTGAGCCTTTTGACTTGACATGACTTGACATGACTTGCCACTTTCCCCAAAATCCAAAGCTTAAAAAGTTATTTGGGAGCGCTCTGTATTTTTCATTTTCTTCGTCTGTCTATCAGCGTGTTATTCCTGTCAGCTGGTGTGCTGTCAGTACAACAGCCAATCAAATTAGATTTACGTTGTTTTCATCACACAGCATTCATCCAATCAAATTGCAGGACAACCAATGAACTAGAGTTGTCCAACAACGTGCCAGTGATAAACAATTATGTTAAAGTTGGTTTCGTTCGGGTATAAAAACTACGACTTGGTCAACAAAAAACGAATTGCCGTATGCAAATCACGCAGTTCGAATATTACAGACGGAGACGCAACAACTTCCAACTTCGTTCGACATTTGAAGTTGCACAAAGAAGGGTAAGTTTTGAATGTAAGATAACGTTTATTGGCTAAGTAACGTGACTTTTATTTGCTGTGTAGTTAAATCAGTGAGGCTGCAAACTCACTGCTAACGTTATAACCATAGACATCTTATAAGTAGACGAAGCATAGAGCGCTACTGCCTACTGGCGCAGACGAGGCGCGTGGCCGCCATCTTGGAGTGGTGATCCGCTCCACTCAGTGCAATTAATTTGGCAGGAGCAATGAACTGTCAGCGCATTTAATTCATTTTACCTCACTGAATACCACTGATTTTCACCCCCTTTTTTGTCATACGTGTAGCTATGATAACAGACACATGTTTTGGCGTGTTTTATTATTCATAGTTTGCTTAACAGTAATATAATATTCTTATACGCTTAAGTGACCAGACGTCCGAGATCAAAACTGGGAATATAATCCCAGAGAAGGGGGAAAAAACGGTAAACTATTTTTAAGTTGAAGAAACAATATGATTAGGTTATATATACATATGCGTGTATCCTACATAAACAATGTATGAATACATTAGATATCTTTATATCTTAGGGACCTATAGACTGTATCTCTGTTGCAGCAGAGAGTTTATTCTGTCTTGACACTTTGTATTGATATTTTCTATTACATTCTTCCCTTAAATGATAATGTTTGCAGTGATTGTTTTATATGTATTATTTTATGTAAGTCGCTTTGGATAAAAGCGTCTGCCAAATACTTAAACATATATAAACACCTGAAAGTCTTCATATCAGCTAAAACCACCAATCTGTTTCACTGGATTCAGAATAAAACCAAATTCTGTTTAACCCAACAATGTTAGTATTTGAATATTGTTACTTGAAGACTGATTCCTGGTTACAATTATACTGTTAAGAAAGTATTGTCTTATACTTTGCCTAAAATGAGAATGCATCATAATCAGTAGTGGCTGGTGAATTTTGTTTTAGGTGGGGCTGAAAGTTTGTAAAGCAAACCCCTGTAGGGGGGTCATCCTCCCCCAGAATATTTCTTTGTGATTTTCACATACAAATATTGAAGATCTTTGATCCTTCTCAACTCTGTGGTAATATTATTTTCATAAAATACAACCAATAGTATGTTAATGTTAAATCTCACTTGTGAAAAGTAATCCCCCGATTCCTATTTTCAACAGTCCGCTCATTTGAGCAGGAAAACGCTGAACACCAGCCCGGCATCTTTGTTTTCTACCTTTCAACTGTCAGTTTAGGCTGCTCGCCGGCTCCTCATCAGCACTTCAAGATGGCGGCCAAATTGCTCACGTCACAGCAACCAATGCTGCGTCTACTTATAAGATGTCTATGGTTATAACGTCATTGCAAACACGGCAATCTGTTGCGTCCACTGCAGTTTGCTACCTTATTCATACTTTTTGTCAAGTGATTTTTTTTTAAGCAGGGTTTCATGAGGTACCTATACATAACGTTACGTTAGTCAATGTATCACACACAGTAACGTAACGTTAGTCAATGTATCACACACAGTAACGTAACTTTAGTCAATGTATCACACACAGTAACGTAACTTTAGTCAATGTATCACACACAGTAACATTACGTTAGTCAATGTATCACACACAGTAACGTAACGTTAGTCAATGTATCACACACAGTAACGTAACATTAGACGGCAGTCAGCAGCACCGCGTATTTTAGCCACCTACAAAAAGACAAACATAGTCAAATAAAGGTCAGTTAAAATGTATACTATATTAAGAATATGTGTACATATTGCATAGGGTCCTGACATCTAAAAAGTACAACTCTGTTCATTGTTATGTTCATATATTTGTTATGTTTTTCATGTGTACGCACACATAAACACACATACAGTATGAGATGAGATCAATGAGATAAGGTAAGAACAGGATAGAAACTGCTGTGGAACTAGTTACAATGCAATATGCCATGGAAATACAATGTTAACACTTTTGTGCAAATAAGTACAGTTGCACTTGTTTTTTTTCAAATGTGTTTATTCTGTAAAGGAATGAGTTACATGTTTAAAATTACTGGTTAATAGTGCTATTTTGAAGTGCAATGTCAGCACTATCTTTTTCCCTGCAATTTCAAATGCACTTGTTTTAATAAATAAATACAGCGTTTTAAAAGCATACACAATCTGTGTAAATATATTAGTCTGTGGTTAAATGACTTGAAAGAACTCGAAACTCAAAATGCAGGACTTGGGACTTGACTTGAGACTTTCCAGTCTTGACTTTGGACTTGACTCGGACTTGCCCTGTCTTGACTCGGGACTTGACTCGAGACTTGAGGGTAAAGACTTGAGACTTACTTGTGACTTGCAAAGCAATGACTTGGTCCCACCTCTGATAACGGCACACAGACAACTCTCAGAAATGCTGCCAATATTACATACAGATGATGTCATGTCACTTAAAAACCACACAAATAGCACAGTAGCTAATGACAGCATGGGGCTTTGCTGACTGAATGAGCGCCATAGAGTTATCAACCCGCCCACAATGGATGTGCTGCCGGGCACAAAATGGCTGCGCTGCAGGCACACAATGGGTGGATAAAACATTCGTACGCAGAGACAACATTCGGACACCAAAGCATATTTTTGTTTGGTCACTAGTACAAACTAGGGGTTTGTAAATCAAGGTTCCACTGTAAGTAAAAAAAATATACAGGGTTTCCCCTTGATTGACACTATATATGTGGCAGTGGGGGCGTGGCTATGGGCATGGTTAATATGACATCATATGACATGATCATTTTGATTTGCAATGATGCATATATTATTCTATAAAAAGGCTAAACAAATGTTTTATGTATATTTAAAAACAGGTAGTGTTATTAGTTATTAATAATACCATTAATAATATTAATATTTTAAAAAAAAATATTGTGTCAGAATCACTCAGTTTAACACAAAGAATTTGACTTGTTAGACTGTGCTCTCTTTGTTCAATGCAGTTTCAATTGCTGCTGCTTATTGTAAAAGGTAACTCAGGCTATACTTTAATGTTGCAATTTAGTATGCCAAATATGTAACAGTTAGATTTGGAAAAAAAATAACTAGGTGTTTTGTTGACATTCTTCACAATGAAGTCACTGTAAAACTAACCACACTAAAGAAAGTACATTATATATATATATATATATATATATATATATATATATATATATATATATATATACATGAATGGCACACACGTAGGAAACACATTAGATTAATAATATAATTTGGAATAAACTGAAAAGTTAGCTTAATGCTAACATACAATAGACTAACTCATAGACAACCTAACTCAAATTAGCATTGCCAATCGCAGGGCACAGCTCGACAATCATTCACACTAACATTCATATCTATGGACAATTTACAGTCTCCAATGAACCTATCATACATATTTTTGGAATGTGGGAGGAAACTGGAGTGTCTGGAGAAAACCACACAGCACGGGTACAAATGCACACTCCACGCGGCGATGTCCAAACGGAGGTTCAAAGACGCACGCGGCGTAAAGTTAGACGCTATTGTCGGTAGTAATGTCAAAATACTTTGGGTAGTTTGCACTGGCTTGAACAAGAAATGCATTAATTAGCTTAAAATACCTTTCTCTTCAACTTTCTCTCCTAACTATTGCTGGGTGTCAACTCGTTTAAATTAAAGCAATGAGGAACGTTTGTATGACATTTGAGCTGTTTTTCAAACTTATTATAACCAACTATATACGGTATATCTATTCATACAATACATCACTTAAATTTGTTTTCATGATAAAAATATGTTTTTATGAAGAAGAAAAAGATAGGAAAAACTTATTTTGACGGTGTGGCGATCGTCTACGTGTAGGGGAAACCCTGATATATACATTTATGGAGTATTTAAAGGATTTTATGTCATGGTGAAGTCAAATTTTAGGATGCATGAAAGTACAAACCCCGTTTCCATATGAGTTGGGAAATTGTGTTAGATGTAAATATAAACGGAATACAATGATTTGCAAATCCTTTTCAACCCATATTCAGTTGAATATGCTACAAAGACAACATATTTGATGTTCAAACTGATAAAAAAAAATGTTTTTTGCTAATAATCATTAACTTTAGAATTTGATGCCAGCAACATGTGACAAAGAAGTTGGGAAAGGTGGCAATAAATACTGATAAAGTTGAGGAATGCTCATCAAACACTTATTTGGAACATCCCACAGGTGAACAGGCAAATTGGGAACAGGTGGGTGCCATGATTGGGTATAAAAGTAGATTCCATGAAATGATCAGTCATTCACAAACAAGGATGGGGCGAGGGTCACCACTTTGTCAACAAATGCATGAGCAAATTGTTGAACAGTTTAAGAAAAAACTTTCTCAACCAGCTATTGGAAGGAATTTTAGGGATTTCACCATCTACGGTCCGTAATATCATCAAAGGGTTCAGAGAATCTGGAGAAATCACTGTATGTAAGCAGCTAAGCCCGTGACCTTCGATCCCTCAGGCTGTACTGTATCAACAAGCGACATCAGTGTGTAAAGGATATCACCACATGGGCTCAGGAACACTTCAGAAACCCACTGTCAGTAACTACAGTTGGTCGCTACATCTGTAAGTGCAAGTTAAAACTCTCCTATGCAAGGCGAAAACAGTTTATCAACAACACCCAGAAACCCTGTCGGCTTCGCTGGGCCTGAGCTCCTCTAAGATGGACTGATACAAAGTAGAAAAATGTTCTGTGGTCTGACGAGTCCACATTTCAAATTGTTTTTGGAAACTGTGGACGTCGTGTCCTCCGGACCAAAGAGGAAAAGAACCATCCGGATTGTTATAGGCGCAAAGTTGAAAAGCCAGCATCTGTGATGGTATGGGGGTGTATTAGTGCCCAAGGCATGGGTAACTTACACATCTGTGAAGGCGCCATTAATGCTGAAAGGAACATACAGGTTTTGGAGCAACATATGTTGCCATCCAAGCAACGTTACCATGGACGCCCCTGCTTATTTCAGCAAGACAATGCCAAGCCACGTGTTACATTAACGTGGCTTCATAGTAAAAGAGTGCGGGTACTAGACTGGCCTGCCTGTAGTCCAGACCTGTCTCCCATTGAAAATGTGTGGCGCATTATGAAGCCTAAAATACCACAACGGAGACCCCCGAACTGTTGAACAACTTGAGCTGTACATTAAGCAAGAATGAGAAAGAATTCCACCTGAGAAGCTTAAAAAATGTGTCAATTCAGTTCCCAAACGTTTACTGAGTGTTGTTAAAAGGAAAGGCCATGTAACACAGTGGTGAACATGCCCTTTCCCAACTAATTTGGCACGTGTTGCAGCCATGAAATTCTAAGTTAATTATTATTTGCAAAAAAAAAAAAAAGTTTATGAGTTTGAACATCAAATATGTTGTCTTTGTAGTGCATTCAATTGAATATGGGTTGAAAAGGATTTGCAAATCATTGTATTCGGTTTATATTTACATGTAACACAATTTCCCAACTCATATGGAAACGGGGTTTGTAGTTAAAGTACGGTAGTTAAAATTATTATTTTAAATTATTTTTATTAAATATGAAGTCATATGAATGTGCTTATAAATTTGCTTATGAAAAAAATATTTTATAGTTCATTTTATCGTGCATTATATTTCCTGGGCATGCAAATGTGTCAGATTCGGTGGAAGAACCCCCTAAAAATGCACGTAAAAAACTAACATACTGTAGTTATAAATGCATTAAATGAGCACACAAGTGGGATTGATTTCTAATGTATTAAATTCCAAATGACATTCCAACTACTTAATAGACATTTTAGAACAATAAAAGTAAGGTTGTCTTTGTATTTTAAGATGCTTCTGTTTCACCAGTAAAGCCCCATCAGTTATTAGTTTTGTCTAACTCTATGTGGGTTGCTTGGCAACGGTGGCGGGTGCTCCGGAGGAAGGCAACACTGCAAACAGAGCCGTTTGCATCAAGCATGTTTCTGGGTAGGTGAGCAATGCTTGGCTATCACACAACACACTCGGAGCCATGATGATACATCTTCTTGTTTCCTCTGAAAGCAATCTGAAGATTTTACAGAACATGATGTTTCCGCACGTCCGATTGCACTTCAGCCTTTTCAGCCATTCTTTTGCTACCACACTGCATCAAAATGTGGGCAAACACTAAGCAGCACACAATCCAGGCAGACTGGTATTGCTAATTTGAAGAAAAACACAATAAACGATGTAACTCTTAAAGGTAGCGTTGCTCGATAAATATCGGACAGATAATTATCGAGCCGATATGAAAAAATATGACTATGTATAACATAAATTGTAAATTGTATATAACATTACAAAAAATACCTCAGATTTAAAAAAAAAGAAAAAAATGTTCCAATGAGGTGGAATTACCCGTACTGTGCTGTACAGTAGGTAAGTCATACTTGCCAACCCTCCCGATTTCCCCGGGAAACTCCCGAATTTCAGTGCCCCTCCCGAAAATCTCCCGGGGCAACATTTCTCCCGAATTTCTCCCGATTTCCACCTGGACAACAATATTGGGGGCGTGCCTTAAAGGCACTGCTTTTAGCGTCCTCTCTCACCTGAAAAGGAGACTATTATATATGTCTCCGTTATCCATAGGTTTATCTATAACCCATACAGTAGGCAGGCAAGGAGCTATTTCTCAGCGTGTGTTTATTCCAGCCGGCACGTTAATATACCGACACACAACATCCTGATTCCCATCATGCATTGCTTCAAAACTACGGCAAGTAGTAATGTCCAAAAACATAACAGAGACGAAGCAGAAGAACGAAGAAGAGACATGGCGACGACGAGTAAGAAGAAGAAGTACGCTTGTAAGTTCCAAAATGATTGGAAAATATTTCAGTTCATCCAGAACAGCTGGAAGGGGAAGGGGTTTGCTGCCTGCACATTTTGTAGATCAGACTTCTCCATTGAACACGGTGGCCGAACGGATATACTCATTCATGAACGCATTATTATATATATATATATATATATATATATATATATATATATATATATATATATATATATATGTATATGTGTATATATATATATATATATATATATATATATATATATATATATATGTATATGTGTATATATATATATCAATCAATCAATCAATCTTTATTTATATAGCCCTAAATCACAAGTGTCTCAAAGGGCTGCACAAGCCACAACGACATCCTCGGTACAAAGCCCACATACGGGCAAGGAAAAACTCACCCCAGTGGGACGTCGATGTGAATGACTATGAGAAACCTTGGAGAGGACCGCATATGTGGGTAACCCCCCCCCTCTAGGGGAGACCGAAAGCAATGGATGTCGAGTGGGTCTGACATAATATTGTGAGAGTCCAGTCCATAGTGGATCCAACATAATAGTAAGAGTCCAGTCCATAGTGGGGCCAGCAGGACACCATCCCGAGCGGAGACGGGTCAGCAGCGTAGAGATGTTCCCAGCCGATGCACAGGCGAGCGGTCCACCCCGGGTCCCGACTCTGGACAGCCAGCACTTCATCCATGGCCACCGGACCTGTGCCCCCCCCCCCCTCAAGGAAAAGGGGAGCAGAGGAGAAAAGAAAAGAAACGGCAGATCAACTGGTCCAACAGGGGGGCTATTTAAAGGCTAGAGTATACAAATGAGTTTTAAGATGGGACTTAAATGCTTCTACTGAGGTAGCATCTCTAATTGTTACCGGGAGGGCATTCCATAGTACTGGAGCCCGAATAGAAAACGCTCTATAGCCCGCAGACTTTTTTTGGGCTCTGGGAATCACTAATAAGCCGGAGTTCTTTGAACGCAGATTTCTTGCCGGGACATATGGTACAATACAATCGACAAGATAGGACGGAGCTAGACCGTGTAGTATTTTATACGTAAGTAGTAAAACCTTAAAGTCACTTCTTAAGTGCACAGGAAGCCAGTGCAGGTGAGCCAGTATAGGCGTAATATGATCAAACTTTCTTGTTCTTGTC